>NC_142009.1:296483099-296759023 GCF_049901735.1 Notechis scutatus
TCTCCAAGATGGAAATGAGTTGCCCTCCTCAATGCCAAATGGCCCGCTTGAAATACATGGAGAAATACATGGAGAAGAATGTTAATGGAAGATAAAGACTCTAAACATCACATGGGAAGATGCTGAAGCGCTTGCCTTACACCAGAAATGCTCCATATTACTGAAGAATTGGCTAGATAACAAAAAATCAATGTACTGTACAGACTTCAGGAGACAGTAAGATCTAGCACAGCTAAATTCTAGCACAGCTAATCAGGGGTGTGGTTGATTAGTACTTGGATGGAGAACATCAGGGAATATGGAAAATATCTCCCTTAAGCAAATATTTAAATATTGTTGCCAAGAAAAATAGAAAGATATGTTTATGTACTAAGGAAAAATTACACTCAACTCCAGTGTATTATTACTGATTTTAGGCTAGATTGAGAAGTTGAACAAATATGTCAGATTAAGGGAATAACAAACCACTTCCATTACGCTGATAAGTCAACTGAACAGCTGCAATTACAAGGAGTTTAATATATATCAATATTTATATATTTAAATCTATATCATCTATCTATCCATCCATCCATCCATCTATCTATCCTTCTACAAAGGACAATTACCCATTCATTGCTACTTTGTTCTCTTTGGCAACTATTCTATAATGTCCTAAAATGAAATCCTTTACTTTTTGTTGTTGTTAGCCCAGAGTCATATGTTGGCAAGGATAAAGATGGCATTAATGCCTTGTTCAGATCAAAATACTTTGTTTAATGTTGAATGAAGTTTCCCACACTTGTTTCCATTTTACAAAAAGAAATATACATACAAATATAACAAAACTTATGCAGTATATTTGTACATTTCAGAACAATTCATGGCCTTCTCTGCTAACCTTTCTTATCTATAATCAGAGCTGGGAAGCATTTGTATCCTTGATCCCATTAGACTGACAATAGTTTTGCTGATAAACAAACATTACAATACCATTGAAATCCTACTGTAATATCTTAACCTTGTTTTGAGCTACCTATATAGCCAAGGACACCATACAGCTTATTTTATGCATCACATCCAAAACTTGCTGGAGAATTCATGAGCATTTCCTTAAAATTATCATCCACAGTGGGAAAAAAAGCCTAGCAATGCCTCCCATTTGCTTTAAAACTAGATATACTTTAAAATTAAAGACATTACAAAGCACCTCAAACAACAAAAACTATAGCTCCAGGTTGTACAGATCTTCTTGAAGTACCCGAGATAGTCCATCATGGATTAAAAATATATATCTTCTAGCCTTCTTCCCCCTGCACCTCAATCTGTCGAGTACTTGAGAGCAGAGTACAACACAGAAAAATTCACAATGAGTCTGATTAATTAGGTTTATTATCGGGGTGGGGGGGTTAATATAAAGAATCATGAGAACTGAATAATCCCGTACTCTAGCACTCATAAGGGAATTCATTAAGATCTTTGAGATCTGTTTGGACCTCTTCTTTTTTCAAAAATGGAAGACAGTTCTTACAATTAATCATTTTTTCCTGATAAAACTAATCCTGAAAGATTCATTTTATCATTTTTAATAATGTTTTGAGATACTTTCTTCACTTTCTCCAGAGATCTTTTTAACATCATTTTATTAATGGTATTGATTGTGTGATAGAACCTAGTTCAGTTTGAATATATGTCTACATGTAACTATGTATATATGTTTTCCAGGCAGGATAGTAAGCTTAAAAGAAACAAAGGTAAGTGTTTTAATGAACAAATAAATCAAAGACTCACATATTTTTCTGTAAGACTGTGTAAACCACAAATCTGTACCAACCATATCTCTAGTTCTCAGTGCCTCACTTTCTTTCTCTGTAGCTACTATTCCCCACTTTATTTCTCTGCAGCTACTGTTTGATGATTTACACAAGGCTTTTACTTTCTTACATTGCTTAATTCCCAGTGCCTTAACTTTGCCCGGATGCAGCTGTTAACATTCATTCAGCATTAATTTCTTGATATGGATATATTTTCTAATCACCCATGTTCGATGTTCTCACATTAAGCTACAAATAAATATTTTAGTAACCTTGGATTCCTTAATTTTAATTCCATTAATGAGAAGCATCTGGGACTATTGGAATTCTGGTTCTCACAGCCACTGGAAAATATTTGCTGAAGTTATTCTTCCAATTTCAGCTTTGGCTTAAGATTCCCAGGTCTATTTTCATGATGAGTGAAAATATAAAAGGCTAGAAGGAAATAATGAACAGACATTAACAGATGCAAATGAACTGATTTGGGTAGTAGCAATCTGTAATCTTTACCATTGTGTGCTGAGTTTGAATTAGTGATCCAGATAAAGAAAATTAATAAATTGCATTAACAGTCATTATCATAATCAATTTTCTCTGCTTGCTTCATTATCTTGATGCTTTAAGGTAAAGATCATTTAGTACCTTTCAGATAGTATCTTTCAATTCTTCTGAAAAGCTAGCTTGAAAGAAAATTCAATGCAGAATATTCAACAGCATTTATGAAAGGACAGAATTAAGATTAGCATAAACTTTCAGCTTTGAGGGGGAAGAAACCCTTTGTATAAAGGCCTGTTAATTTCACCACATTTTCTAAAACTGGGATTTCAAAAGTTATCTTCCAAGTTTTATCTTTCCATTTTCCCCATTCGTAATTTGATTTTTATTTCTCTTTTTTTTAATAAATAAATTTTATTGATTTTACAATTAAAACAAACCAACAACATATACACAAATGAAAGAAAGGAAAAGAAAAAAAAGGAGAAGAAAATAGAAAGAAAAAATAGAAAACAATTAAAAACATTCTCATCTTCAACAGTTTATAAGATCTCTTTTTTTTAACCCTTAATTTATGCCATATACACACACCTAATCCTTACATATATCTGTATATCACTACTATGGATTTATCCTATCCTCTTTTACCTTATAGTGTAAAATCTATCTTTGATCTAACCATTTGTACCAGCAGTTCCAGCTATTGTAGTATATTGAGGTGTCTTTATTTTTTAGTGCCAAAGTTAATTTGTCCATTTCTGCACAACTTGAAATTTTTTGAATGATCATTTCCTCTGATGGAACCTGAGGCTGCTTTCAACATTGGGCAAAAGCTAATCTGGCCGCTGTCAAAATGTGTATTATTATGTATTTCTCTTTTTTTTATATTTGTTTGTCAAAGATCCCTAACAAGAAGGACTCTGGTTTGTATTCGATCTGTTCTCTTGTCATTTCTTCCAGCCAACTTCTTATTTTCTGCCAATATTTTTGAGCTTCTGTACAGGACCACCACATATGGAAAAAAGTTCCCTCTTTTTTTTTGCATTTCCAGCAATTCGGACTCATATTGGGGCGCATCTTCGCTAATCTTGAAGGAGGAAGGTGCCATCTATAAAACATTTTATAGGCATTTTCTTTATATGCTAGCGACTTTGTAATCTTATTGTTTCTACCCCAGACCTTTTCCCATTCTGTTAAGGTGATACTACATCCTACATTCCTACTCCAGGCAATCATGTTCCCTTTTACAATTACTTCTTCTAATTCGACTTCTAATAAATAATTATAAAATTTTGTTATATTTTTTTTGCCTGATCCTAATAAAATTTTATCTAATTGCTGGAGTTTATTGTTGATTCCGAATTCTTTCTTGTCCTGTTTATATCTATTTTGAATTTGAAGGTATGCCCACTGATCAATTTTTTGTCCTTGCTCTTGAAGTTCTTGCCGCAATTTCAAATTTCCTTGTGTATCCAATAGGTCCTTATATTTAATCATTTTAGTGATATCCAGATTACTTGGGTGGATCATCGCCTCCATTGTTGAAATCCAGATTGGTACTTTTAAATAGTGTTTTTTCCGTATTTTCTTCCAATTAGTTAATAATGAGTCTCTGATTAGATGTCTGTGGAAATATTTCTGACTAGTTTTCCCTACATCCCATAAAAAGGCATGCCACCCTCTCTGCAAATCATGGCCTTCTAAAAATAATATTCTCTTGTTAGTTAAATTCACCCATTCCTTCAACCATACTAAAGAGGCGGCAATATAATACAACTCCCAATTTGGAAGTGCCAGTCCTCCCCTGCTCTTCATATCTTGCATTGCCTTTAAATTTATTCTAGGTTTTTTCCCTTGCCAAATAAATTTAACAGTTATTTTGCTGAGTTCTTCAAAAAAAAAATTGTGTACTTTAATTGGGATCGTCTGAAATAAATATAGAAATTTTGGAAGAATATTCATTTTAATGGCAGCGATCCTGCCTAATAGTGAAAGTTGCAGCTTACCCCATGTTTCTAAATCCTTCTTTACCTGTTGTGATTTTTATTTCTCTAAATATGCTCTGTTGTACAAATAACCTATTTATTTTAAGGGAAATGTTCTGTATGTCCTATTGGCATTGAGGTTTATGAAATATATCATTAGATATACATTGATTTACACATATTGAAGTTTCTAAAGTTGAGAAACACTGTTTTGGCCAATCTTCCACCTTTACATATACAGCATAGTTTCTTGATTTAATGTCAATCTGATAAGGTATCTAACCTTATTTGTACTAATGTACTCAGAAAGTTGCCCTTTCAGAAACTCTTCAAAAGGCTTCCTCCAGAACCTTAAATATTTTACTTTTTCAGAATGTACTCATTTGCAGAAATGTTGCCTATCAAAAAGGGGTTTCAGCATTTTAAAGTCCAAAACTTCTAGATAACATTTTTTGGGGAAGAGCACAAAATTATATAATGCCATCCTCCATTTTTTTAGAGTGATTGTGAAACTCATCAAGACTCCATCCAACTCATGTCTCTACCATTTTTGATTCTCCAATGTAAATATCTGGAATTTACATTTAGTTATGAGATTATTTCAAAAATAACTGTGAAATGACATGGTGGTTCTCACTAGGGGACAGTTCTTTCTGAACCTATTCTTTGTTTACATTTTGTCCAGGATTCTTAAAAATCTCTCCCATGATATCATTGACATCAAAATCAGCACCACATTGGAGAAAAACTGAATTCTTATATATTTATATATGATCATTTCAAATGCTTTGTACCATTCACCATGGCACTGTATGTTCATTATATTTATATTTATATTTTTGGAATTTGTTAACAGAAGGGAAAGAATTGATACTGAGCTAAATGTGGACATTCCCAGGCATACAAGCACAGGCAATCTCTGATAGTAAGGGCACAGATGTTTTACTTTTTGCTGAGTGTTACTATAGGACTTTTCAACTTTATTAGCTGGCTTTAGGCAAATTCTCTTGATCAATATGGTCTGATATTTATGACTTAATAAGGAGCACAATTGTATGAAAAGTAATAAAATTGCTACAGGAAGGACCTTTGTTCCTTTGTCTTTATCATGAAACCTGCAACATAAATTATTTAACAAATGAGATAATGAAATGAAATAGCATCAAGTTGATCAAGAAGTTTTGACCCACATATAGAAGAAATGAAAATATATAAGATATAGAGATGTAGCAGCTTTCATTTCAACTGTGAATACATAATCAGCATATCAGATGAAGTCAGAGTTTGGGACTTAAAAATGCTCAAACCCTTTTGCATAAGAAAACATATCTACATACACATCAAGATCATCTTCCTTGCTATCTACAGTATCAGCAGACCTTTCAAGACATAGAAGCTGTGAATTAGTTGTCTTATAGTACACAATGTAGAGGAAAAAATACTGTTCCAGCTCCTTTGCACTTGCACATATCTAGCTCATTGATTGCTTCTGAATATATCAGTCTTTGTTTGCTTGTTTAATGTAAAAGACACTCATATAGTCACATTTTAATTGCTATCTTTCTCATATATGTGCTAAAATTATTCCCTCATGACATCTATCTACCTTGATTTGTAATCTTTGTTATATCCTCAGATGTCCTTTGATTCACAAACCACATGTCTCTATAAACTCACCATAACTTTCCAGCTTTAATGAAATGCTATTTATGTCCTCTCCAATTGTTGGCATGTTCTTAGGTATTTTCCTCACAACAAGATAATTTGTTAACACAAGTGTGAAACAGTTTTCTGCAAAACACAGAAATCAAGGCATGTGGGTATCTATGCATGAATCTTTAAATGTCAGCCCAAAGTTGAAATCTTAAGCATTTGTCCTCTCCTTTCTAATTAACATACCCTTAATCATTATTTACTTAGCCTTTAGCTCAGAATATACCTATCAGTGTTTATACACAAATCTTTTCTAGTTTAAGCAGCTACAATATCCACTTCGCAACCTTCAGCCACAACACCAAAACCTTTTCCCCACAAGTTTAGCAATCAACCAATCTCAAACAACTATGTGAATAGTTGTGTTATCCAAGAAGATGTGGTTATCTACATGGTTAGTTTCCATGCCTTGTTAGTAATAACATCTATAAAACAGCAATGGTGCCAGGGAAGGGATTCTGCTTATGCTATTGTTAGAGAAGTGGGAGTGAAGGGATATTTATTTTTATTTTCTTTTAGAGATGAGAGAACTGTGTACCCTTTAAAACTGGATTTTGATATTGTATTGTGTGATATTCTATTAAGTGTGAGATTAATTAAATGTGAGATATTGTGTGGGATACTGTACATATGTGATATCATTGCTGTCTATGATAAGGAGAAACTGTTGAAAAATCTTAAAATTATGTGGCTTCAATACGTGTTATTTAGAGCCAAAGAAAATACTAAAATGAAAATGTGTATTTTGGATTAACTTTACCCCCCTGTTTTTGGACACTGTTTTTGGACACAGGGATGAGGATTCTAAATTCAATTTGGTATCCTGATCCACTTATTAGGGAAGGGGAGCTATCTAGATACAACACATACTAAATGCATTTAGGATCTAATCTGGGTTGATCAGTAGGAGCAGAGATTTTGTATTCCCAGCTTTCTGACTTGTGCATCTTCAGGGAACTTCTCTTTATAGTGTCTGTTATATGTAGCTTTTTAGATGTTGATTGGTGTGTGTTGACAGCTGGCTTTTAAGTTCTTAGCTCTCATTTGCTTGTGGAACCCAAGTACTTGATAGGCTGGTACTCGATAGTCTGGTGGTAAAGCAGCACTCCTGTTGACTGACAAGGGGCCTGTTTCCCAGGTTTCAATCACTTTCCTGGCTGTTTTTGTGCCTGCTCGTCCAACAATCTTAGTAGCTGCAAAATTGAATGTGTGTCTTTGTTCATTGCAGTGTGAAGCTACCAATGAGTTTGGGTCTTCTCATCTGATCGCTCACTTGTGTTCTTGCAATCTGGTGGTTAATTCAGTCTGATTTCCAGTAGTGCTGTTGCAGGTTTGATCAACTAACCACATGCAAAAGTTCATTGTTGACAATGGAGGAATGGTTGATGAAGATGATGGAAAAATTAGGGATGGGTAATTTAACTTGTTTTCTTAGAGAAAAACCAATGACTGAATTTCTTACTGACTGCAAACCCCTTATGGACTTTTTGCTGGAAAAAAAACAACAGTCATTTTTGATTTGATGACCAGAAACTGTAGATTATAGGAAGATTAAAATCATGATGTAATTTTAGAAAGCAAATAAAATATATATGTACTTATAACTACAGCCAAGAAGATTGGAAACCACTTCTTTATTACTTTTTCATTCTTTTCTATTTCTTTTTCTTTATTTCTTTCTTAGTATTTCATTATTCTTTTTTTCCTTCAGCTCAGTTGTATTGTTATCATTCTGTTGAAAACTTGTTTAATAAAAGGTAAAGAATAACACTATATATAAAAAACAACAAAAGTTATTTTTCAGTGCATTCTCATCCAGGCCCCACAACCTATGTGAATCTTGCATTTTTTTTGCAGTCTCATCTATTGTTTCAAGGATTCTTTTCCTCACCAAACTTGACAAGAAAAAGGCTCTTTTGCACAACCAGCCAATATTTTTGCCTACCTTGTGACTTACTGATTGCTGCAATTTGGTGCTGATCACATGAGAATTGGGAGCTGGAAAAAAAATAACCACCAGTCATGCCCTGTTCCAGTTAGGCATTTTAAATTGATGCTGACTTGAGAAGTTTTTTTTTAAGTTTTCTGATTTCTTTGTTTAGAGATGGAAAGCACTTACATTTTAGTCTAAATTCTGAAAAATGCTTTGCGTGCCCTCCAAACCATTCTTAAAATCTCTTGGTTTGTGTTCATTTACATTAACACCACCATTTCCTGCAGACTCAATCATACACAAAAAGTGAAGTATGGTCCATGCAGTCAACAATTGCTCACAACTGAAGTAAAACATAGCCAGACAAATGTCCAGATGTGATTTAAAATGGCAAGTTTATTTCATTCTTTAGATATGAGAGAACACAGGTGGATGAACCAAAAGTACATTGCTAAAATCAAGTGGTCCCTTGAAGTCTTGTGCAGTCTTAATCTAGGAAGCAGCAAACTGACAATTAATGTTCATAATGATTACTACAGCCATTATGAACACTTTGGAACATTGATTTTGGCCATTTACTTGATCACACAGATCCTACTCTTCTGTATCTGAATAAAAGTTGTTAACATTTTTTCCTCAATATAAACCAGAGAATGCCAATCTCAGTCTAGTTAGATTCATACAAATAATGTATGTATGCAATACTTCAAATATGAGCCCTTTTTATCCCATGATTCCTTCTCTTAATCATGCAGGTATTCGGCTACCCACTAATTCACTCCTTTGATGGTATCCAGCCACCTTATATTTTGTCAGCATTTTTTTTATTTTAAAAATAATTCTGATACCATCTGTTTATCCATATGTGCTAACATATTTCTGAGTGCTACTGTTCTGCACAGATTACATAGATAATACTATATACCCTAAATACATTTGTGTCTGTAATTAGCATTTTATTGCAGCGTTATATTGATCACAGGTAAATTGTTCCAATTTGTTGGGTTGTTTTGATTGTAATCAGACAAGTTGCTAGCAAGCAGTTTTGCTGCCAATAAATCCAGTTTCATTCTTCCTTTTTTTATAGCAAACACATTATTTTAAAGGTCACCCTTGTCAACATAATAAAACAGATTTCCACCTAGCCAATGTAAAGCATCCTTCAAAGAATTTATCATTTGTTTACACTTGACTGTTTCCATCAGTTTCAATTACCGATTATGTCTTATTGCTCAACAGTGGTAGGAAGAGATGCATCATGAGTCAAAAGAAGTTATTGAATAAATTTTGCAATTCTTTGGAAGTCTTCAAATATAGCAGAACTCCAGGTGTCTCTTCTCAGAACTGGGGAGAATAAAGGAGGAACTAAGTCTGATCCTAGACACCCGGCTGTCATTGAAAAGGGCAGCTCCCTTGATGAATTATTCATCTTGTTTCCATAATGAGTAGTCGGACTTGCCATATAAATTTTATTTGTTGCCTTACCATTATTATATATCATTTATTAATATCAATGCAAAAGTTGGTAAGTCAGTATAAAATAATGAATATAGTAATGCCATATGAGAACCTGAATACAATACATTCTTGTTAGTGAATTCTAAAAGCACAGGATCACAGACCTTTTTTAACTCTACATACTTTAATGTATTAGCAAAGCATAATAAATAATAACAAGAAACATTTCAGGGTAGGAGATAGATTGCTATAATAAGCCACACAAAACAAAAGGAAGTTTCTTTCAAGGTCATTATGGAAGATATAGGTCAAGCTATATCTAGTTATATCATGAACTTATGTGTGCAACATTTAATCTGTTCCCTCAAGATTGTTATCATTATCAAAATATTCTTTAAATCTCTGTGAGAAACTCTCCATTTGTTTTTTTTTGTTTGTTTGTTTTTTGGGGGGGGGGTATGGAATTTCCCCTAGCATATACACTTATTTGGTTGACTAGCATGCTACATGCATCCCCAAATTGTACTTTTTCCATGCTACTTGCATAATGAAATGTTTCCAAATATTTTGTATGCAACCTTCACAGATATGAATTATTATTGTAAGCAATTACAAAACTCTAGTTTTGATTCTTGGTCACCGTCTTTACAGCATAAATTGTAGAAAAACCACAATTTTACAGTGCTATTTATGTCATATTATTGACACTATTTGAACTAGCCATACCCCATGTTATGAACTAACGTATGCCAAGTCTCATAAAATTCCAGGCTTGTGGTAGACAGATTATTCTGGCTGCTCAAATGTACAGTGTCTATTGATTGGGTTCATTCATAACTAGCACAATATATAACAGATCAGACTGTATATATTGCAAATAAAAAAAAACCTGTATAATGCCCTGGATAGATAGTAGAAATTAATGTTGCTGTACAAAAACCATGCAGATCATCATTGGCTATTCTCCTTCATCCAAGTAGGCTCAGCTTCTGGGAACAAAGAATAATTCTGTTGCTATTTGGTAGCTCCCCCCCCCGGTACAGGAGTATGTTTTAATTGACAGTGTCTACACTTAAAGCTGGCAATTTTAGTCTAGATCCATTGACCCATAGCCTATTAGCAAAATGTTTGAGTTAATGTGATAGGAATGTCCCATTATAAACAGCCCACTGCTTCCCTTTGGAAAGCAAAGAGAAGAACAGGCAACTTGCCAATACTTGATTATCATGTTTGAAGTCCCATTACTCCAAGATGGAAATCAGAGTAATTCTTTTTTCATTAACTTGGTGTTATATAATATACTGGCTTTAGAAATGTGGGTGATATCGTGACTGGAATACTGTGTATTATTATCTAATAGTGCAGTTATGCTTATTTCAGCCTCATAAAGTAACTTTTCATGTATAACATATAAACATATATGTTTATAAGAGCTAAAATGCTGTGGGACTTCCAGATTCAGCTCAGACAGACAGTCAGGCACTGGCCAATCAACCAGACCTAAGTGATAGTTGACAAGGACCAGAAAACAGCAGTGGTGAAAGATGTAGCAGCCCCAAGTGACAGCAACCTCAGGAAAAAAGAGTGTGAGAAGCTGGAGAAGTACCAAGGCCTGAAGAATGAACTTGAAAGAATGTGTAGAATAAAGGTCATAGTGGTATCAGTGATGGTGACTCCTAAACTGGGAAAGTGGCTCCAACAGATCCCAGGAACAACATCAGACTTCTCTGTTCAGAAGACTGCAATGCTACAAACAGCTAAGATATTGCACAGAATTCCTTTTATCCATACTCAGCCTATGAAGCTCTTCTGCAGAAAGTTCATTTTTTAGACTATATTTTTAGAATATTTTCATTAAAAATATCAAACCCTTGAGACTTGAAAAGTTACATTGTTCCTTCTGCAGGGAAATGCCTTTATATGAATCATTGCTAATAAATAGTAAATTGGAACATTCTTGTTTTTAATTTTATTGTTGTATCAATAGTCAGAGAGTACTAAGACTGGAGTGCTATATAAGTATTAAGCTAAATAAATATTAAATATAAATATATATTCTGGACAGGAACTGTTTCAAGGTGTCCCCTTAGGATAGTGCTATAGGTTGACTCAGCCTTCCATCCTTCTGAGGTCGGTAAAATGAGGACCCAGATTGTTGGGGCAATATGCTGATTCTGTAAACTGCTTAGAGAGAGCTGTAAAGCACTGTGAAGCAGTATATAAGTCTAAGTGCTATTGCTATTGCTATAGGACTTTGCATGCCAAAAGAACTAGACACAGGGACATTTATTCCCTCATGGCATCACTCTGCTGAACACCTAATTCCCGCAGTGCTGCCTAATGTCTAAATGTAATTTAGCCATATAGTATAGCTGTAGTCTTATTATATATCCTTCTTAACATTTTCTTTACTTCATCCTCTTATTGGTATTATGATTATCATAATTCTGTTGCTTTGCATGTACACTGAGAGCTTTTGCATTGGAAATAATTTATTGAGTGTCTAATCACACTTGGTCAAATAAAATTTCAATTCATTCAATTCTATGAATAAAATAACTATGTTCATTTAAGGAAATAAGATAGAGGGTATTTTATACACAAATTTTAATAATTAGATTACTTGCTTCTCTTTCACTTTTTCTCCACTGCAATAAATCTATTAGGTAACTTGGGTTTTAAAAAGACTGACTGACCTGAAGATACCAGGGAACTTTCATAGCTTAGAAAAGAGCAGAATTTAGGATTCCTTATCCAGCCAAACATGTTAATGATTTATCCTAATGGTTCTCACATCTGTTTTGTGACTTACACCACATCAGTACGAAGAATATAGTTGGACAGTTGGTCTTTTGATTTGGGCAATGAACAAGCTATTTAAAATGTGGATTGTGATTTTGAATTTTGAATGTTAAATACAAATCAAATCTTGACCAAGTCACCCATCACAATAAAAATCTTCAGAATTCTGAGAATTATTTTCTCAAGAAAAAGCTCATGAGGAAAAAGTGATTCTACTGTAATTGTCACCAATTACTAAATAATATTATTTTGTTTGGGTCATTTGTACATTTGTACATCTTGATCAGTGGTGGGATACAAAAAATTTTCTACTGATTCTGTGGGCGTGGTTTGATGGTCATGTGACTAGGTGGGCATGGCTGGGTGGTTGTGTGACTGAGTGGTCATGTGATTGGGTGGGCATGTTTTATCAATGGCTAACAGAAACAGATGTTAGAAATCTAAAAGTATAAAAGAAAACACCAATTATATAAGGAAAGTTCACTAAAATGGATAAGCAAATATTAGTATGTGATTATTATTAATGTGTAGCAGAGGTGGTATTCAGCAGGTTCTGACCAGTTCTGGAGAACCGGTAGTGGAAATTTTGAGTTCTGGCAAATACCACTTCTGACTAGCCCCACCCCCATCTATTCTCTGCCTCTCGAGTCTCAGCTAATCAGCTGGGTCTTCTTTTGTTGTCCTGTACAGGAGAATGGAGCTGGAAAGCAGGTTAGTGGGATGGAGAGGGAATGGGGATTTTGCAGTAACCTTCCCCCAGCAGTGAGGTGGGAATGGAGATTTTATACAGTAATATCCTTCCCCTGCCATGCCCCCCAGCCACACTCACCAAGCCACGCCATGCCCACCAGGCCATGCCCACCAGGCCATGCCCACAGAACCGGTAGTAAAAAAAAATTGAATCCCACCACTGATGTGTAGGAAGTTATAGGGAACATATACCCCCCCCCCCCCGGGGAAAAAAAAAACTAGGACAGTGCCAGGAAAACACCAAAAGAATAAAATGAGTTTTCTCCTAAAAGACTGCAGATAAAACCAGTTTTTTTTTCCTTTGAAAGACAAATCTCAGTAATAAACATGAGCTAATTGGAATGCTATGAATAACAAATAGATTGGAAGTCCTGGAAAATGCCAGAATCTATTAATAGAAATAACAAAGTGCAGATCCTGAAAATACTCAAGGAATCAGACTAAGAATGACTTACTATAGCACACCAGAACTTCCCTCTTCCTCCTCTCAGACAAGATTACCCCTCAGGACAGGAAAGACCATCAAGACATATAAAAAAACAATCACACTAACTACAGAAACACACAAAATCTCATCAAGCTACACAAATTTCAAAATATAACATAAAATTTGCTTGCAAGCAACTCACAAAATTAACTATACCCATCCAGGATCTGTATTCTGTTTGTCTCAGTAAGAAAATCTCAAAGCAGAAAATACTGAAATTGCAGTTGTTTTTGGTCCCATCAGCTGCTGCTCATTTCTTATCCCGAATCCTTGCCAAGGTCATTACCAATTTAGACTTTAGATTTATTTTTAAGAATTCTTAAGCTTAGATTTTGCTGTATATTTGTAGAAGTGATCACAGAAATATTTTTCAGTGTGAAACTAAACACACACACACACACACACACACACACACACACACACACACACAGAGAGAGAGTTTCTTTTGATGATCATTAGAAAGGGCAATGTGGCACATGAATGGAAGTAATTCAATCTATTTAAAGCCAAACCTCTACATAATAAACATGCCTAGTCTATCAGGAACAGAAAAATACATTTGTGACCACTATGGTTTAAAGACAAGGTGACACAAAGCCAAACAAATACTAGGTTAGACAAATCAATAACAACAGGTTCCCTAAATAAACCTGTTATTTTTAGTGCCAAAAGTCACACAAGTTTCTGAAAAACATGCACTATATTTTTCCTTCTGTATGATTTTCTTAATAGCTGCCCCCATGAAGACATAATAGCCTTACACTAACTATAAATTTACTCCCTATATAACAAAAAGTCTTTATCATAACGTGCACTTTTTTTTTAGAATGCCATTACTGAAGAGATGTTTGAAGAATGAATCAATGTGTTTCAATGAGGTCTAAAGGTTTCCTTAACTAGTAATTTCTACGCTTTTAAAGATTTGTGTGGGCAGGGTTTTTGCCCAAGTATTGCTGTGACACATTATTTGCTAAGAGAAAGAAATAATTTTAATGCAAATGCATTTCTACCACAGGCCTGGTATAAGGAATGATGCTTTAACCTCATTGTCATAGTATTTCCTTGGAAGGAGACTGGATAGGATAATAGAATCAGGAAGTTGCTGAGACATTTACAGGATTGCCGACATATTGGGGATGATTTTCCAGATCCCATTTAAAATCTTTTAATTAAAGTCTGATATTTTTGAGTATGAAAAGTATTCAAGGAGTCTTTTATTTCTAGTTTATATTAAGACTACAGGTATCAATCTGAAATCCAATACATCCATGTTCCTCCCTTCTCCTCTCCTCTCCCCTGTCCTCCCCTTCCCTCCTCAAAACAGTTTTGCATAATTTCTCATAATTTTATAGACACTTTGCATATTATTTTTTTCTTTGTAACTGTATCATAAAAGTGGGTGAAATGGGCATTCTAAAGAATAATTGATATATGATCTAAACCTTTGTCTGGAACTACTCCGTTTATTAATGGATAATGTAGGCTGGCCAAATTTTTTGAGGCAGTCTGGAGCAAGAATTTGAACAGGTTACAGGAATGTCTTAAATCTTCAGGCAAGGCAAAACCAGAACAATACGAAGGCAGAAAACTTTATTCTAGTCCCTTTGGTTAAACATGGTCCAGTTTCCTTTAATGTAGGTTTGCACAATATTTTCTGCAAAAAGAGCCACAATTGAATTTCAGTGTTGTGCTTGGTGCTCTTAACCCAAAGGACTATGATGAGATATAATTCTTAGTCTAACAAATAGTTTAATAAGAAGAGATTGGATAACCATTTCTCTGAAGTGGTATAGGGTTTCCTGCCCAAGCAGGGGGTTGGACTAGATAGAAGATCTCTGAGGTCCCTTCCAACTCTGCTATTCTATTCTATTCTATTCTATTCTATTCTATTCTGTTCTGTTCTGTTCTGTTCTGTTCTGTTCTGTTCTGTTCTGTTCTGTTCTGTTCTATGTCAATGTAATAATTTAATAAATAAACTGACCCACACATTTGTGAGTCCCAATTTGTTCCATTATTATCACTTGGCAACTTTTAAAGGCACTTTGTTGGACTGAACCAAATACCCTAGGGATGCTTTTGGAGCTCCAGAGGATAGACATAGTTTTACTGTATTGAGAAATCTTCATCAGTGCAGAATACATCTATTCATTCAGTGGTTTTTATATCGGCTGAAAACTTTAAAATGTGTTGAACTATTCCTACAAAGAGACAGTGAAAGTTTGGTGAGGAAATAGTGATATGGACCTCTTTCCCCCTTTTGCACATAACTGATATAATCTGGGACAGAAAGGTTTCCTCAGCCAGCTGCGGCAGTGTATGTTAGCAAGATTTGTATTGTAAATTATTCTTCCTTTTGAGACTTCCATCTGTATTTCTTCTTGTAACCATTAAGATAAAGAAGACAGGAGTTCCTAAATACCAGTTAAGGAACAGGAACAGGAACGGATCCAAAGCTTTCTTTCAAAAGGGAATTGGACTTTCTGTTTGGTTCAAAGACATTTTGCTTCTCACCCAAAAAGTTTATTCAGTTTTGACTGAATGATGGAGAATGGAAGGATTTATTGTAGTCATCTGATCAAAATCCTTCCATTCTCCATCATTCAGTCAGATCTAAAGAAGCTTCTTGGATGAGAAGCTAAACATCTCCAAACAAAACAAGAAAGTTCAGTTGCCTTTTGAAAGGAAGCATTTTTGGGACAACTATCACCTGGATAACTAGGAATCTCCATATACAGGAATAGTAACTGCATACTACAAACAATGCTTAACATATAATAATGTTAGCAAAGATTCAACTATCTGACTTCCCAAGTTATTGAGAAGATATGTCATCAGATCATCACCAGATGTTGTCTGCCAGAGATGATGTCTTTCTAAAAATATCCTTGGCAGAACTTCAACTGTCTGAAATTGTGACCCTCAGTTATAAAATATAGCAGCAAGCGATCTCCAAGAATTATTATTTATAATCCTTATCCCTCAAGAAAAGTATAACAAAGTTGCAAAAACCTTGGGATAGACCAGAATCCTGGGAAGGAGTTGCAGCTGTCAGATTGGATCTGTCTGCAGCCATTTCTGACAAATTGAAGACACAGATTGGTATATCAGCAGGTATATTCTGGGAATTTCCCTAATATTAACGCAAGATCTTTTTTGGCATTTTACCCTGATTGAAGCCTTTTATTTCTGAATCCTATACATACATACATACATACATACTTACATACACACACCACACACACACAAACACACACAGGCCAATCAAGGACCAATATATTGTATATATCTGTATGTATGTATGTATGTATGTATGTATGTATGTATGTATGTATACACATACACACATACATACAGTATATTAGTCCTTGATTGGTCCCTGAGAGGCAGCAGAATCAACCTTAAAATGACTCAAAAGTGTAGGACTTAAGTCACATTTGCTCAATACCTAAAAATTATAGGATATCCAATATACTTGGATTGAAGAAAAATGTATTTCTTAGCAACTGAATATGAAGTTCCATTTTCTATCTCTGTTTTTCTGCCTTATGCTCCTGTTTATTTCAAGATATACATTGGGAAGTACCAGGCTTGTTGGAGGGCTGCCAAAAGTCATGCCAAATGTCATACTAAGTATGTATTATTTTTCATTTGGAGGACTAATGACATATCTACTTACAATAGAACAATTATGCTGGTTGTGAAAGGACTGAACAATTCTTTGGAACATGAAAACATATTTTAATGTAAAAATGGTGATGAAAATAAGTTGATGTTCAAGTCTTTCCCATTGAAGCATACAGGAAAGTTTTTCAACAAAGAAATTGGTCATGATGAGATCTGGATAGGAGTATGTCACTAAACTTATTTTCCTACATAATTTGCTTTGCTTTATCATAACTTTTCCAGAGTTTCCCCCCCAGAATTCTATTGTAAATCAGATTGATGTATCACCCGTGTATTTCAATTAAATTAGGGATGTGCCATGCTTTGGATTCAAAGCCAGATAATGCGCTTCAAGGGGAATGTGTTCACGACATCCTTCATTTCATCCTTTTTTTTTCTTTTTAGATGAATTATTGGCTTATGTTGTATGCCACTCAGAGTCACACTGTTTGAGTTGAGTGGTCTCATAAATCTTATAAAGAAATTCTTGGTCCAGCCTTACTCCTGCCCTTTCCAATGAACAATTCAATATGTGTCACATAAGATAATGTTTCTCAACTCAGCTTTATTAAGGTACTTTGAAATGTAGCTGCAATTTTCAGAATCTTGTGGAGCTACTTTGAAACTTTTTTCTCATAAAATCTATTTCCTTACATCTTGTTGTAAGGAACTGTGGATCTTATGGACATGGCAAAGAAGCCTCAGGAGGCTTGCTTGAAACAAACATATAAAAAGACTCCCACAGTCAAGTGCTGGTTTGGATCAACTTGGCCAGTTCCACAAAATATAATGATAAGGAAGAAGCACCAAAACCTCTCCTGACTTATCTGACACATACAAAGACACATGCAAACTCTTAGCAGTTTGTCATAAAAGTCTATATTCGTCCTGATGTAATATAATTTTGGATCTAGTTCATCTAATATTTATTTATTTATTTATTTATTTTATTTGGTTTGTCAATTGCTTACAAGATAATAGGTATAAGTAAAAACATAGTTATGAATACATGGATACATATAAGAAAAATAAAAGAAACAATAGGACAGGGACAGTAGGCATGTTGGTGCGCTTATGCACGCCCCCTACAGACCTCTTAGGAAAGGGGTGAGGTCAATAGTAGACAGTCTAAGGTTAAAGTGTTTGGGGTTTGGAGAAGAAACCACAGAGTCAGGTAGAGTATTCTGACCACTCTGTTGCTGAAGTCGTATTTTCTGCAATCAAGTTTGATGCGATTAACCTTGAGTTTGTATCTATTGTTTGCTCTTGTGTTGTTATGGTTGAAGCTGAAGTATTCATTGACAGGTAGGACATTGCAATGTATGATTTTATATGCTATACTCAGATTGGACTGAAGGCAGCATAGTTCTAGGTTTTCTAGGGCTAGAATTTCAAGTCTAGTGGCATAAGGTATTCTGCAACGAGGTGAGGAGTGGAGAACTCTTCTTGTGAAATATTTCTGGAGTTTCTCAACTGTGTTAATATCAGATACATAATGTGCATTCCAGACTGATGAGCTGGTATTCAAGTATTGGTCTACAAATGTTTTGTACGCTCTTGTTAATAGTGTAATATTACCAGAGAAAAAGCTACATAACATTAGGTTAACAACTCTTAATGCCTTTTTGGCTATGTAGTTACTGTGGGCTCTAGCAATTAGATCATTAGAGATGAGTACTCCAAGGTCCTTGACAGAGTTTGGATCAACAAGGTCTTGACTATTCAGCCTGTATTTTATTTTCTGATTATTATTTTTTTGCCAATATGTAAGGCAGAGCATTTGTTTGTTGAGATTTGAAGTTGCCATTTGTTTGACCATTCTGATACATAGTTGAGGTCTTTTTGAAGGGTAGCAGTATTGTCTGTGGTGTTGAATAACTTTACATCATCAGTGAAGAGGACACAGTTGCTCTTAATATGATCACAGAGGTCATTTATGTAGAGTATGAAGAGAGTTGGTCCTAGTGGTGCCTTGGGGGCACCACTGTTCACAGGTTCAGAATTTGATAGCATGCTCCCAATTTTGACTATTTGTTGTCTGTTTGACAGGAATGCTTCTATCCAGTAATGCAGGTGTCCGAAGATACCATAAGATTTTAGTTTTAGGAGTAGTTTGTCATGTATCACTGAATCAAAGCTTTACAGAAGTCTATGTAGATTGTGTCTATTGCATTGCCCTGATCGAGTTGTGTAGTCCATATGTTTTTGCAGTGTAAGAGTTGCAGATTGCAGGATAGTGTTAAAGAGGTTGGCTTTAATGGTGTCATCATTGCAGTCTTTACCATTAGGTCCTTTCAAGGGTGAGATGGACCTTGAGTCTTTTAGTTTGTTGTTTACAAAATTGTAGAAAGCACGGGTGGAATTGGTGCTTAGAAGGTTTTCCTCTTGTTTAATGTGATAATTGGTGCATTCAGTCGTTATCTGGTGGCATAAATTTTTGTATCGGCTTTTGAAGTTGGCAACATGACCAGATTTGTTTTTCTGCCAAAGTGATCTCTTTTTGGATTGAAGCTTCCTTATTGTTATGGGTAATCTGTTTTTTCTGGTTTTTGGAGTTGTTATTGGTACATATAGTTTGATGACTCTTTTGACTTCAAGTAAAAAAATGTTGTAATGGTCTTCAACAGTATTGCATCCAGTGAATAGAAATTGCCAATCAAGGGTTGAGAGATCATTGTCTATAAGTTCATAGTTGCCTTTTTTGAAGTTATAATTGGGGATCACATTGTTGTATTGATTTTTGTGTGGACATATGTTGAGGCAAAAGTCAATCATTCTGTGGTCACTTTGGAAAAGGTTTCTTTAATTTGTATTCCATAAATTGAATTAAAACTATTGCAGAAGATGAGATTGAGGCAGTTATTAAGCCTAGTATTGTTGGTTACTAGTTGTTCTAGTCCCAGATTTGTTACAGCATTGTAGAAGGTTGCATGTATGGGTTCAGTTTTACATTCGTTTAGGATCCAGTTAATGTGAGGTAGATTTAAGTCACCAAGAAAGATAAAAGTGTCTGGGCAGGATATTGCCCATGTTAGTAGTAAATTTAGCTTGTTTACATGTTCAATGTCATAATCAGGGGCTCTGTAACATAGTAAGAATAGAAATGTGATATTTAAGGACAGTTCATAGACGATGGTCTCAGGAAGAGCAAGCTCCTGGGTATCTTGGATGTTTTTTAGATGTAAGGACGTTTTATGGAAGATAGCAACACCACCTCCTCTACGGATTTCACAATCTGATCGGTAAACATGATAGTCTCTTACTGTGGTAATGGAGTCAGGGAGAGGTGCATTGAGCCATGTTTCACAGACAAATATGATGTCATATTTAGCCATATTTAGTAAGAGGAGAAATTCAGGTATTTTATTCACAAGGCTTCTTGCATTGAGTAACTTGCATTTAAGGCCAGTTGTAGTTGGAATTGAGGTAGTTAGGGGCATGCATGCCTAGTTTTGAGTGATGATGGGTTGGATGAGGTAGGGTTGGATGTGGAGTTGTGGGTTGTGTGACTTACTTTTGATAGAATCTGTGCAGTAGTCAATATAGAGATCCTTCTCTCCATTGTCAAGATGTCTTTTGAGTTCATTGCGGAGTTTACAGGAGCAGATTCTTTGCAGTATGGATAAGTCTGGTCTTGAGCGAAGTTTTTTGTGGTTGGGATTGGTTTTTGCAATGATGTTTATTGTATGAATGAATATGTGTTTGTTGGACTCATTTTTGCAAACAACAAAAATCTACAAAATTTTGGGCCCACGGAGCTGTCATTGTATTTGTACCCAGGGCCATCTCTGGTTATTTCAACGATATCTTCAGGAGAGATGTTTGTTGTATTTGAGTTGCTTATGATAATACGAACTTTGGTGATGTCATCTGATTCGTTGGTGTCTTCAAGATCAAATAAGATGGCATTTGGATGTTTCTGATCACACTGAATGCTGTCTCTGATGAGTAAGGAGATATCATTTGTGGAATTATTTGATGGGATAGTAATTATTTGTGGCCGTATTTGTATATTTCTTTTTAAAAACTGGAAGTGCAGTGACTGCTTCAATCACCCATAGCCAACTTATTCCATGTATAAAGCAGGAAGAGATTGCATAGAATCAGAACTGAAAAAAACATTTCAGCCATTAACCTATTCTCTACTCAATGAATTCAAGGCACGTGATTGTTCAGATATAATTTAAATGCATCCAGGGATAGTTTAAGTTCTCCGAAAATATTTTTGCTAATATGTGTCTTGCAGCTTGGTATGTTTTATTTTAAATTTCAGATGTTTGAGGAGCACTTCTTTAAAAAAATGAATTTATGGCCAAATATTCTAAAATAAAAAGTGCTGTGATATTCAGAGAAATAGTTTACAAATTGATACTGATCTGTGTTCTGATACGAGAGACTTTTCACTCGATTGCATTATTATTAGTGGTACTTTGAGTTAACTAACTTTAAAATCTATATAACCTCAAGCACACAAAACCATTACGGCATAGTAGAATCTATGTTAGCATTTCAGTGTGTTTGTTTTACCACCAGGGAGGAAATTAAAGAAAAATAAATATGAGAGAATCAACATATCCTTCAATTCATTTTCTCTGACCTGCAAAACACTATTTTATTTTTTGCTTCATTACTGATTTCCTGTGAATTTCTTTTTTTCTTTCCTCCCTTCCATGAGAATTGGACACAGCACAGAGTAGTAAAATTGTATTCAATATTTTATTGCAACACACACCTTCTCTAACCTGCTCTGGGTCAACTCTACCAATGTAGAACTTTTCAAACTGATGTTTCCATATCAATATTTTTTTAATATTCATTTCTTTAATACTTATTCTTTTACAAATCATTTCAAACAAAAATCAAACAAAAATCTTGAAGCCCTTAAAATCACATACAACTTTTGTCTTTTTTTCAAACATTCTTACAATAGTTGGAATGAGGTGCTGTTTTGGCACATTCCTTTTTCTAGTAACTACTATAGTTCAAGCAAATTTCCAGGCAGTGCTCCCATCAGGATATCCTGCTTACCATAGCTTGTGGTCCTGGCAGTTGAATAAAAATCCACTTGTCTGCTTGTAATAGTTGTTAATCTTCAGAGGGCACCTCAGATTCCCTTTCTGGATGCCATTTCCTATCACCCTCCTCCAACACTCCCTCCCCATTTTATCCTAGCATCCTTTTTTTTTTTGTATGCTAAGGGCTCCAGTAGGGTGAAGCTATCTCTGGATGTCAGGATGTCCTTGAAAGCGCCAGGGTATGGCTGCTTGTGAGTAAATGACTATATGAAGGCATGATAGCAGTATTTGAAGGGCTGCCATAAAGAAGAGGGGATCAACTTACTTTCCAAAGCACCATAAGGAAAGAGAATGAACAATGGATGGAAATTAATCAAGGAGAGAAGTAACCTGGAATCAAGGAGAAACTTCCGAACAATGAGGATAATTAACCAGTCGAAGAGCTTGCCTTCACAAGTTGTAGGTGCTTTATCACTGGAGGTTTTTTAAGAAGAGACTAGACAGCCACTTGTCTGAAATGGTATAGGATCTCCTGCTTGAGCAGGGAGCTGAAGACTTTCAAGGTCCCTTCCAGATTGTATGGTATTGTATTGTATTGTATTGTATTGTATTGTATTGTATTGTATTGTATTGTATTGTATTGTATTGTATTGTATTGTATTGTATTGTATTCCATTCCATTCCACTCCACTCCACTCCATTCCATTCCATTCCACTCCACTCCACTCCACTCCATTCCATTCCATTCCATTCCATTAATTTAGGGAATTAGGGGTGAAACACATTTCTGCCTGGCTGCAACTTCTTTTCCAAAGCACAGGCAGCAACCCGCAACTTCATTCCTCACACCTACTTTCCTTCTTTTCTTCCCTCCCTTCCCTTCCCTTCTTCGTTTTAAAATATAATTCAGCTGTCCTGTTTAGTTTTGATTTCCTATCATCTGCTACATGAAAAGCTTTGCTTGTTCTTCCTAGTTTCATTCAGTCGCTTTTCTAGTAGTTTTTATTTGTGTTTTAGGTCTCATTTTGCTCTAATAATATTATTTCATCCTTTCAGCATGATGCTTGTGGTTCTCGGTTCACAAGCATTTTCTAATTTCTTTCAGGCTCACTGGGAGGGACAGTGATCAAAGTAAGCAACAAAAGTGCACGAGAATGCATATTTGTACTGTGAACTTCTGAGTCCCATTTGTTACCCCCTGCTTTGCATGTTGGTTCATTTCTGATTGCTTGCCTACACAGTTTTTTACTCCATAAACTAAATGTGGCATCTAATTCTCTCCATCACTTAATGTCTATTATCTCACAGGGTATTTCCATTAAAAATAAATCAGTAGGAGAGAAAACAAATGGGACTGATTTGCTTACAAAGTAATGGATTCCACTTGTATTATACAGTTCAGCTTTCATACATAGAATCTTCATTATGCTTAGTTGTTGTTCTGTAAAGGACCAGCTACTACATTTTACAATGTTTCCTTTTAAGAAATTAAGAAACTATTAACTGACTAATAGTTGAGTGTTTGATTTGCTTGAAAATAAGTCCCATTTGTCTCGTGAGATTTTCTCCTAGCTGAGAACATGCAGGATCACAGCCTGATGGTTTATCTTGTTTAACACTCTGTTTCTCACAGTGGCAGATCATGCTTACTTTATATTCATTTATTCAGCAACCTCAAAGCAGTTCATATTATAAAGCCACAATTCAAATAAAAATATATAATAAAAAAATAAAAACAATGCATAAAATAGAATGAATACTAATGCTTCCTGCACATGTGATATTAAAGGTACACCTCTGCTCAAACAACCATGGCTTGACATACCTAATTAGAAGAACTATTGAGCAATCTGCAACTTTCTTTTTATAGTGAAATTTGTTCAAAAGGTGACAGAATTGCTAAGGGCTTGAAGAAAACAAATTATTTGGACCCTTTTCACTAAGGCTTCAGGCCACTGTGAATCTATTCCTCACTTGACCTGTAATTGGAAGTGAAGAGTTGAAGTCAGACTCTCCTTATCCTCCTTGATCTCCTAGTTGTCTTTAAGACAACTGATTATGATACCTTTCACAACCATTCCCAGAAAATGGGATTGCAAGGAACAGCATTATGGTGGTTCCCCTCCCTCTAGGACTATTTCAGAAGTTGTGAGGGGCAATAAAGTCAAGAAGATTCCCATTGTGAAGTTCTTTAGGGGTCAATTCTCTTCACTATTATGTACTAGGTTATAATCTGTGAGTCTTCCTGGACTTACAGCTGCTGTTCAATGAGTAAGTGGCCAAGAACTGGAACATTTTAAATGTCTAGCCCTGCCCTATAGAACCGTATTATTCTATCATTAGAGTAGCTACAGTCCTTATGGAATTCTGAGAAATTCTTAAGCTTCCTGAATATCCTAGAGAGCCTTCTGGGAGCAAGATACTTTTCTTACAGCTGTTATTCTTTAATGTTACTCCAGTCCAAAGTATCAAGATAAAGACTGTTAATATTGTATTTTCTTATTGTTTGTTATGAGAGATAATGTTTTCCACTTATATGTTTTACATTAGTTCGAGGTATGGTTACATTTGTGAAGACTGCTAATGAAGAATCCCATTTTACTTAAGATGATCTATGAGGAAAGGACATAAAATTATATGTGGTAGAATGTTGCTGTGTGATGAATACCTTGGACCTATGCAGGTTATTATTTATTTATTTGTTTATGTTAGAAAATTTATATTGCCAACAATCACCTATGGCTTACATGAATATAAAAATATCATATAAAAATAATTAAAAAATAATTAAAAATAATAAAATATTACCCCCTGCACACATTCCCATCCCAGCAACAACACATATTCATACAAGCCATTTAGTGGGCTCCATCCTGCTCTGGGTTCCTTAGGCTCGCTGCAGAACCATGTTTTCAGCATCTTCTAGAAGAGTGTTAGAGTGGGGGCCAATTTAATCTCTGGGGGAATTATGTTCCAGAGAGAGGGAGCCACTATGGAGAAAGTCCTTTCAGTTTAACTGAAATAATTTACTCTCTTATTGAAGAAAAAAATAATTTCTAAAGTCATATCTAAAAAGTGAGCAATTATAGTTTTTAGCAACTAAAAACCTACCAAAAATTATCCATGGTGGGAGAATAAAGGAGAATATTTGTAGCTCAGGATTGAAATGAGGGGTCTTTTGTGCTCTCTGAGCTCGGTTGTTTTCATGCAGGCATTTCATTATCCAAACTAGATAACATCAGCACTGCTAATGGGGTTTGCTCTCAATCTATATTCTAGTAGCTTGCCCTGTCAATGTTGGTGGGGTGGTCTTAGAGATTCTTTGGTTGGGCTGTTTACTGTTGCTTATTTGGCAGTTACTTGATTGGAGTATTGTTTACTTGATTGTTGGTCTGATGTTAATCTGGAGTTAATTTATGCTCATCTGAGTGATGATTGCTGGTGGACAGTGCTTAGCCTTTTTGTTCCCTTTTTGGCTTGTTGATTCTCTTTTGTATTGTAGGATTTATTCCCATGCAAGTATGCAAAAGACTGCAAACTGAAATAAAAATGCAACAATAGCTGTAGAAGAGAAGCAGCACTAACTTGGTAGAGGTGAAGGGAAGCAAACTACTTTATCCTTATTGGTGTGGATTCCTTTAGAATTCTCACCATTCAAGGTGAGCTGGACTGCAAACAAACCTAATAAAGAAACCCAACATTCTAAAAGAAAGAGCTGGAATATAATTAAGGTTCCCATGCAGGAGATTATCAGTGTGGTGTGTGGATCCTCACTAGAGCTGCTGATATCATTAATGGTGTAAAATGTCCTGATTTAAAATCATACTTCATTTCTGTTTAACAACATATTTTCTCATTGCTGTGAATCATGTCTGTTCTTACATCATAGAAAGTCTTGCAGTTTGGCTGTGAAAAAAAGTCTTAACTGATGGAGTTAGAAAATGTGTTAATAAGATTCTTATACTGACACTATATATACTGAAATATCAATTTAGGACACATATTTTATTGAGATATTTACATGAAAGTAAATCTTCATTAAAATGAAATTATCTAGTCAGATTTAAGATCTACTTTCACACCAGGAAGAAAGTAATTACTTGGACAAGGTAGTCTCATCGTTATTGTACAGCAGTGCCAGCTAACTTCCTCTGGTAAAATCTGTTTATTTCAATTCAAATAAATGTAACTATAATGCCACTTATATTGCAAGATATGGTTCTAAAAGCAATTTTCTTTATTTGTTTAAACAATCTGTCTACTTGACATGAATGTATATAAAAGGCAACCTCCATTCTAACTAAATTCAAAATATTTGGCATTATTTATTTCATTTTTAAGGTCAAATTGGAATTATTTTCCTTTAACTTAAAAAAATGATATAAATTTTCATTGTATACATATACATATGGTATTCAGCTTTGTTCAGGTATTTTCCCACGTCATTATAGTTGTGCTTTTAAAGTTGTAGCAACATTTCAGTAGCATCTCATTTGCCATCATCAGGCTTCTGTATAGTGTTTGTCTGTGAGTCAGACGTTGCTACAACTTTAAAAGCACAACTATAATGACGTGGGAAAATACCCGAACAAAGCTGAATACCATACATATAAATACCCGCAAAAACTTAAGAAAACAAATACATATACATGCATACACACACACACATATATATTCATATATTCTAATGTCCTATTAATACTATTTATAGTTCCATTTAAATGAATAGAGGAAGGTTAAATATTCTAAATAGTTTTAACTGTATGTTATTAATACCTGTTATTAAATTTATTTGTTCATCCATTTAATGAACACTATATTCTTCCAATACCTTATATTATTGGAATGTGTTATAATTAGTTATGTATCTTTCATAACTACAAAAGTACTAAATTGCTCCAAATAGGTAGTGCACAGGTTCAAATCACCATTGCATCCAAGCACTATTCAAAATATATAACCAATGTCAAGTCAAAAAATGAAGCTAAATGGTCTATATGTTAGTAAAGTTGGATAAAATTTGGGTAACAATGGATGTAATGATATTTTGCTTGCCCATCAAAAAAGCTTAAAAACTGCAGAGGTATTGGCCCAGCTTCAAAATAAATAAAGATATTCATAAATCAAATTGAGAAGACAGGAAAATCCACAAAGAATCAATCATTTCTTTGAAATAAGACAGCTTGATAAAACCCATAGTCATGCACTTTTCTTCCATGCCATGTTCCACCAAATACAGGGAAATACAGTTCATATGTACTACTCCCAAAGAGAAAGTAAAAAAGGCTGGCCAGATTTTGTATTCTGAATAAGGAATAAATCAAAGCAAAGGATTGATTAGGAATTCTCTTTGGCTGTTACATGGGTTATGGATTCCCCAAATGTTGAAAGAGCAAAGATCACATAATCTGCACTTCTCTAGCCTCACACATTTCATCCCCCCACCCCCTGCCCAGAAAAGCCTGTTGAAGTATTTACAGATAGTAGGACCTGCTGTGAGAGCAAACAAATTCTGCTGGAAATAAATTTTATAAGGTGAATTCTTATTAACATAGATAGTATTTATAAAGAAGAATATTTGTAACTCAGCATTGAAATGTGGGGTCCTTGGTGCTCTCTGAGCTTGCATGTTTTCTTGCAGATGTTTCATTACCCTAACTAGGTAACATCATCAGTGCTGGTAAGGAGGGCTGTTTGCTGTCAGTTTATATTCTGGTGTCTTGCCTGTCTGTGTGGGTGGGGCCGGTTTTAAAGATTCTTTGATTGGGCTGTTTACTGATGGCTCTTTGGCAGTTTCTTGATTGGGGTGTTGCTTATTTGATTGTTGGACTAAAGTTGACCTTGGAGTTAATCAATGCTGATCTGAGTGCCGATGACTGGTAGAGAGGTGCTGGAGATTTTTTCTCTTTGGGGCTGGTTGATTAGCTCTTTTGCATAGTTTATAGATGTTGTTAATGTCTATTGATGGCTGATTTGTCAGAATGCCAGGGATAATACAAATGGCTAGATGTTTCTCCTTCTTAAATACAGTAAATCCGGATTTGGTGTTTCTTCCCCCCCCCTCCCCGATACACACACACACACACACACACTTTAATAAGAATAGTACATTATTTTTAAAAGTATAAATATTTCAAGTAGAATGCAAATTGTTGTTCTTCAACTGATGAATACTAACGCATGGAAACTTTCAATTCTGACCTTTTTTCCCCTACCTCTGTGATTCAGAAGGACATTATCATTATTGCAATGATTCAGACTATCCAGGCTTTTTTTTTCATTACTTACCATATTTTTTGGTCTATAAGATCCTCCAGACCATAAGATGCAGCTAGCTTTTGGGGAGGAAAATAAGAAAAAAATCTGATTCTGTCTCCTAGCATCCATTGGTATTCATATGGCTAGCATCCTTGTAGCAAACAGCAAACAGCCTGGTCAGTTATTGCAGCCTGATTTAGCATGAGCAGTTGATTGGCAATTGAATCAGCTTCCTGAAATACTGCCAATCAGCTGTTCCAGGCTGTGGGGATCTCTGCCTCCTATTGCCACCTCCACACATCCCATTTTCGGCCTCTGTGCATCCCATTTTTGACCTCTGCATGTCCCATTTTTTACTTCTGTGTGCCCCATTTTTGGCCTTTGTGAGTCCCGTTTTTGGACCCATCCAGGCAGCGGGGATTGCCACTGCCTATTGCCACCATCAATCATCAACTGATCCTACTCTGAAAAGGTGATGTGAAGATCTAGTTCTCTGGAGGAGACCTTAATTCTAGAAAAGGTGAATGGAAAGAGAAAAGAATGACTAGTGGCAATGTAACTTTAATTGGTTATTATCTTTTTAAAAGGCATCTTACTGAAGAAGTTATGTGACAAATCAAGATAAAGTCTATCATGTATGATTCATGAAAGAATGTTGGGAGCAAAGCGTTATAGCTCTCTGTATCTCTTGGTTGTTGTCTTGTAAATATGTAGATTTGTGGATAACACACATATACAATCATAATTGATTTAAGAAATGCATTGATTAGTTATGGTAAGTAGTTAGGTGCTGTCAAGCTGGTGTCAACTCTTAGTGACCCCATAGGATGACCTGTTCCTATGACCTGTTCCTAACCTTCAGGGGTCACTCAATTGTACCCAGTTACTGCTGTAATTGAATCAGTCTGTCTTGCTGGTTATTGTTTTTCTTCCTACTTTACTTAGCATCAACGATTTATCAAATGAACTGTACACTCATAAAATTAATATTATATAATATATTTTATATGAAGTATTAAATAAATAAAATAAAGTGTCTAAAACGTTATCATTCCAATTGTGTCTTGAATTAGAACTCTTTGATTTTTTTTCCTGTCACATTTGCTTGTTTTCTTAGCTATCCACAATATTCTCAAAATCTTCTGCAAAAGCAATGTTCAAAAGTGCCAAAATTGCTTGTCCCAAGCTCCAACTTTTGCATTCATAGAATGTCTCCTGGAAAACCATTGCCTGCATTATAAACTGTAATGTGCAATATAATAATATAATAGGAATACTAAGAATTAGCCTATGGAAGTTCTTGAGCCAAAATCCATTCTCCTACTTCTGTTCACTTGAAGTAGAAAGGACCCTGTGTCTCAAAATGCCCACAAGAGTTTACATATTTATTTCAGTGGTTTCTCTTTTTCCCTGTTGCTCAAACCTTGAATGCACAAGATTCCATTTACTGCATCTACTGAAGAAAGTCAGTAGACATCTAGGTGCATAAATTAGAGCTAGATGACCAGTACTTCTGATTTATATAAACAAACTCCTTATTTTTACTTTTAGCCTCATAAGATTCCTGGCACATATTTTAGTACATAAAGATTATGGCCTCAAGGAAAAAAAGACATAAGAAATAAGCCAGAGTTTGTATGCAAGTTCTTTCCCTCCTCCCTCCAAAAAAATAAATAAATAGGAAATTGTGTTGTGTCCTTGACTGAAAGGGAATCTGCCTAAAATAATTGCTTTCCAACAGCATGTCAACAATTTAAAATCCAAGTGCACACAAAACCACACCACACACACCATAAAGATTTGTTATGTCTTCTTTTATACTACTTAACTTGAATCCAAAATAGTAACAGGGAGATTCATAATACCATCCAAAGTTTTCAGATAATACGGCATGTGGCTTGTAAGCCATTTTTCTTTTCTATAAATAATCTTATCATAAAAATAACCAAACAATATTCTCAAAGGGGTGCAAAATCACAATCTTGACACCAATCACATTTTAGTGATTAGAATGCAAACTCCTAGTTTCATTCTGATTCCAGCACAAACTAGTTAACATAATAGAATAAGTGATATATCTAAGAAGCCTGACTAGACAAAGAGGAAATTGAGTTTCATCCTCAAACTTCAACAGGCTTTTCTTGCCATGTCTACATTTGCTTAATTTAATTTAGAAATTGTTTCATTTTATGCAAATTCCTTTCCATATTCAAAGGAATCTGACAGTTTTTTTATCCGAGCATACAGGGAGCAATGACATTTGTTTCCAATAAAAAGGAATATATGTATGATATGACTATATCAGTTTGAACTGAGAGCAAGAAAGAGAGCTCCTTAAATGAAAGGAAGAAAAATGGGATAACAGTCTTTCTATTCAGCATTATCACAAAGAATGATAGAATGTGGCGCTGATATGACTTATTTTCCAAAGCACCAGAAGGAAAGACAAGAAACAATGGATGGAAAAGGAGAAGAGCAACCTGGAATCAAGAGTTAACTTGGAATTAACCAATGGAACAGCTTGCCTTCAGAAGTTGTAGGTGCTTCATCAGCAGAGGTTTTTAAGAAAAGATTGGACAGTCACCTGCTGTCAGCCTTCAAGATCTCTTCTACATTTTTTTCTACATCTTTTCTACTGCTACGCATCCTTCTCACTATTCTCCATCTTTCGACTGTCATTAGTAACGGGGGGAGGGGGAATTGGAGGGGAAGAAAGCTGGAGGTGTTACATTCCTATGCTGTAAATGGGAAGGAGGAGGGGAAGTATAAATTCCTGTTCTTAAGTTTCTATTTCCTTGCCTAGCTTTTTCTTTCCTTTGCGCAGCTGCGAAATTTTATCAAAATATGTCAAGGTCAACGGACAGAGGCCTCATCACCACCTGAAGATGCCCACATGATCATATTCAGAACTTTTAATTGGAAGAGTCTTTTGGACTTTCGGGTGGGAACAATTCCATCCCTTTGTATATGTAATCTCAAGCACCAAATTCTTTAGATTCAGAATTCAACCTGTAGCTTCCACTTTGATTTTCAGTAAAAGAAAAACTTTGCTCTAACCTATGGAGTCTGAGTATTTCTTTCTTGGATTTTGAATGGAGCACAGACTGACATTATTCTGAATCTAAAGGCTTCTGATGAGCTCCCCCTCATCGATCAACGGATTGTAGCATCGAAATTCTACCTGGGGTGACGCTCCCAGAACCAAAATTATATTAGATGACGCCACGGGAATTGGAGGAGCTGAGATCGTTTATCGATAAAAATTTGAAATGTGGTTGCATCCAACCTGCTAGACCTCGGGTGGCGGCCCCAGTGTTGTTCCGTGAAAAGAAAGATGGCTCCAACGCTTGGTGGTGGACTACCAAAATTTAAATGCAATTTCCGTGGAAAACGTGTACCCCTCCCCTGATGAAGGACATGTTAGCTCACCTGGCCAAAGGGAAGATTTTCACGAAGTTGGACCTGAAAGAGGCGTATTACCGAATCCGAATTAAAGAAGGAGATGAGTGGAAAACTGCGTTTAACTGCCCGATGGGTTGTTTCCAGTTCAATGTTCTCCCTTTTGGCCTACAGGGGGCTCCAGCCGTTTTCATGCAAATGATCAATCAGGTGCTCCACGAACATTTATACAAGAGGGTTTTGGTTTACCTTGATGACATCCTTATCTACACGGAGACTAGAGACGAACATGTGAAACTGGTACGCTCAGTGCTGCACAAACTGCGAGCTGTCAAATTGTATGCTAAACTGTCCAAATGTGAATTCCATCAAGAGAAAATTGACTACCTAGGATATCGCTTCGCACGAGGGCATCGAGATGGACCCAGGGAAGGTGCGAGCTGTATTGGACTGGGCCCCACCGAGGACCCGAAAGCAGCTTCAAAGTTTCTTAGGATTTGCCAACTTTTACCGGCAATTCATCCCATCTTTCGCTAAAATAGCAATGCCTATCACCAATCTCTTAAAGACAAAGGGGGAGATGAAATCAAAGCCCAGCCAACCATTGAAGTGGTCCATGGAATGCCAAGCTGCTTTTGAAAAGCTAAAGTGACTGTTCGCTGCAGAACCAGTACTGAAACACCCGGACATGGATGCCCCTTTCGTGATCCAAGCCGATGTGAGTGATGTGGCTGTTGGGGCTGTCTTACTTCAATTAAATGAGAAGGGAACACTACAACCTTGCGCATACACCTCCCGTAAGTTGACTGACACTGAGAGGAGATGGGCCATCTGGGAAAAGGAAGCTTTTGCAGTTCGTTGGGCTCTACTAACCTGGAGACATTTCTTGGAAGGAGCGAAACACCCATTTGAGGTATGGACTGACCATAAGAATTTGGAGGCCTTAAAGACACCTCGAAAATTATCTCCTAAGCAAGTTAGGTGGGCCCAGTATTTCAAACGATTCAATTTCTCCTTGAAGTACATTCCAGGAGGAAAATTTTTTATGGCAGATGCTTTGTCTAGAATGCCTCAATACAACAGTGTTTGTCAAGAAGTGATAAGGCCGATCGTATCAACCACACAGCTGGCCACCCCGGTGGTCACCAGAGTGCAAAAGAAGAAGCAAGAGGCGGAACTGTCTAATGACTTGATGGAGCGATTTAAGGAAGTGTTGAAAACAGATGAGTGGTTCCTAGTGAATGCAAATAACTGCACCGTTAGAGATGGCTTGGCCTGGGTGGGAGTGAAATTGTACGTACCACAGACCTTGAGAAGCCAAGTGTTACAACAGATCCATGATTCCAAGGCGGCTGGTCACTTTGATTTCGTGAAGACCTTACACCTGGTTAAGCGACAGTTCTGGTGGCCTTCATTGAAAAAGACATTGAGACTTATGTAGCTAGCTGTCCAGTTTGTGCCTCAGCCAAAAGACCTCCTGGTAAGCCACCAGGTCTGTTACAGAATGTGGCCAGGCCAACTGCTCCTTGGAAGGAAATCTCCATGGATTTTATAGTAGACTTACCCGAGAGCACTGGACACACGGTTATCTGGGTGGTAACCGATTTGTTCTCCAAGCAGGCACATTTCATTCCTTGCTCCAAGATTCCCTCGGCGAAATTGTTGGCTAAACTCTTCATCATACATATCTATAGACTGCATGGTGTCCCTGAGCATATAGTTTCTGATCGAGGGTCCAATTTACCTCGAACTTCTGGAGGGAATTTTTGAAATTAATAGGCTCCACCCAGGGCTTAAGCTCCGCCCATCACCCCCAAACTAATGGGGCCTGTGAGAGAACCAACGCAGTGTTAGAGCAATACCTCAGATGTTACATAAACTATCAGCAGGACAACTGGGCTGATCTGCTGCCTTTTGCGGAGGTGGCATACAACAATTCTGTCCACAGTAGTACTGGCTTTACCCCGTTCAAGGTGGCCACGGGGCAAGATTTTGTACCCATACCTGAGCTTCCTCGTGAAAGACCCAACGTCCAGTCGTTGGACGAGTGGATATCTCAACTCCAACTCAATTGGCCAGTCGCCCGTAAAGCATTGGATGATGCACATCAGTCTCATAAGAAATTTGCAAATAGGAAGAGAACTCTACAGAAGTCTTATCAAGTAGGCGACAAAGTTTTTCTTTCGACCAAATATTTACAGACCATCCAAAAGTCGAAGAAATTGGGCCCTAGTATGTGGGTCCTTTCCCAATTGAATGGATTGTGAACCCTGTGACAGTTCAATTGACACTGCCAAAAACTCTTCATCGAATTCATCCGGTTTTCCATGTTAGTTTATTGAAACCCGAGCATACCTCTACGCTGAGACTGACCCAAACTGATCCCCCATACCATTGCTGATTGAGGGTGAACAACATTTCGAAATTAAAGAGATTTTAGACTCTCAGAAATGGAGAGGTCGTCTCCAATATCTTGTAGCTTGGAAACATTTTCCTTCATCCCAAGCCGAGTGGGTAAATGAGAAAGATATTAGGGCTCCTGAGCTAGTCAAAGACTTTCATATGAAGTATCCTGATAAACCATAGAAATGTATGCAATTATTAACATGTACTTTATGTTATTCTCTTCTACAGGGACAAATGTCCTTTTTCTAGGGGGTCTGAATGTCAGCCTTCAAGATCTCTTCTACATTTTTTTTCTACATCTTTTCTACTGCTACGCATCCTTCTCACTATTCTCCATCTTTCGGCTGTCATTAGTAACAGGGGGAGGGGGAATTGGAGGGGAAGAAAGCTGGAGGTGTTACATTCCTATGCTGTAAATGGGAAGGAGGAGGGGAAGTATAAATTCCTGTTCTTAAGTTTCTATTTCCTTGCCTAGCTTTTTCTTTCCTTTGCACATCTGCGAAATTTTATCAAAATATGTCAAGGTCAATGGACAGAGGCCTCATCACCACCTGAAGATGCCCACATGACCATATTCAGAACTTTTAATTGGAAGAGTCTTTTGGACTTTCGGGGTGGGAACAATTCCATCCCTTTGTATATGTGATCTGCGCACCAAATTCTTTAGATTCAGAATTCAACCTGTAGCTTCCACTTTGATTTTCAGTAAAAGAAAAACTTTGCTCTAACCTATGGAGTCTGAGTATTTCTTTCTTGGATTTTGAATGGAGCACAGACTGACATTATTCTGAATCTAAAGGCTTCTGATGAGCTCCCCCCTCATCGATCAACGGATTGTAGCATCGAAATTCTACCTGGGGTGACGCTCCCAGAACCAAAATTATATTAGATGACGCCACGGGAATTGGAGGAGCTGAGATCGTTTATCGATAAAAATTTGAAATGTGGTTGCATCCAACCTGCTAGACCTCGGGTGGCGGCCCCAGTGTTGTTCCGTGAAAAGAAAGATGGCTCCAACGCTTGGTGGTGGACTACCAAAATTTAAATGCAATTTCCGTGGAAAACGTGTACCCCCTCCCCCTGATGAAGGACATGTTAGCTCACCTGGCCAAAGGGAAGATTTTCACGAAGTTGGACCTGAAAGAGGCGTATTACCGAATCCGAATTAAAGAAGGAGATGAGTGGAAAACTGCGTTTAACTGCCCGATGGGTTGTTTCCAGTTCAATGTTCTCCCTTTTGGCCTACAGGGGGCTCCAGCCGTTTTCATGCAAATGATCAATCAGGTGCTCCACGAACATTTATACAAGAGGGTTTTGGTTTACCTTGATGACATCCTTATCTACACGGAGACTAGAGACGAACATGTGAAACTGGTACGCTCAGTGCTGCACAAACTGCGAGCTGTCAAATTGTATGCTAAACTGTCCAAATGTGAATTCCATCAAGAGAAAATTGACTACCTAGGATATCGCTTTTCGCACGAGGGCATCGAGATGGACCCAGGGAAGGTGCGAGCTGTATTGGACTGGGCCCCACCGAGGACCCGAAAGCAGCTTCAAAGTTTCTTAGGATTTGCCAACTTTTACCGGCAATTCATCCCATCTTTCGCTAAAATAGCAATGCCTATCACCAATCTCTTAAAGACAAAGGGGGAGATGAAATCAAAGCCCAGCCAACCATTGAAGTGGTCCATGGAATGCCAAGCTGCTTTTGAAAAGCTAAAGTGACTGTTCGCTGCAGAACCAGTACTGAAACACCCGGACATGGATGCCCCTTTCGTGATCCAAGCCGATGTGAGTGATGTGGCTGTTGGGGCTGTCTTACTTCAATTAAATGAGAAGGGAACACTACAACCTTGCGCATACACCTCCCGTAAGTTGACTGACACTGAGAGGAGATGGGCCGTCTGGGAAAAGGAAGCTTTTGCAGTTCGTTGGGCTCTACTAACCTGGAGACATTTCTTGGAAGGAGCGAAACACCCATTTGAGGTATGGACTGACCATAAGAATTTGGAGGCCTTAAAGACACCTCGAAAATTATCTCCTAAGCAAGTTAGGTGGGCCCAGTATTTCAAACGATTCAATTTCTCCTTGAAGTACATTCCAGGAGGAAAATTTTTTATGGCAGATGCTTTGTCTAGAATGCCTCAATACAACAGTGTTTGTCAAGAAGTGATAAGGCCGATCGTATCAACCACACAGCTGGCCACCCCGGTGGTCACCAGAGTGCAAAAGAAGAAGCAAGAGGCGGAACTGTCTAATGACTTGATGGAGCGATTTAAGGAAGTGTTGAAAACAGATGAGTGGTTCCTAGTGAATGCAAATAACTGCACCGTTAGAGATGGCTTGGCCTGGGTGGGAGTGAAATTGTACGTACCACAGACCTTGAGAAGCCAAGTGTTACAACAGATCCATGATTCCAAGGCGGCTGGTCACTTTGATTTCGTGAAGACCTTACACCTGGTTAAGCGACAGTTCTGGTGGCCTTCATTGAAAAAAGACATTGAGACTTATGTAGCTAGCTGTCCAGTTTGTGCCTCAGCCAAAAGACCTCCTGGTAAGCCACCAGGTCTGTTACAGAATGTGGCCAGGCCAACTGCTCCTTGGAAGGAAATCTCCATGGATTTTATAGTAGACTTACCCGAGAGCACTGGACACACAGTTATCTGGGTGGTAACCGATTTGTTCTCCAAGCAGGCACATTTCATTCCTTGCTCCAAGATTCCCTCGGCGAAATTGTTGGCTAAACTCTTCATCATACATATCTATAGACTGCATGGTGTCCCTGAGCATATAGTTTCTGATCGAGGGGTCCAATTTACCTCGAACTTCTGGAGGGAATTTTTGAAATTAATAGGCTCCACCCAGGGCTTAAGCTCCGCCCATCACCCCCAAACTAATGGGGCCTGTGAGAGAACCAACGCAGTGTTAGAGCAATACCTCAGATGTTACATAAACTATCAGCAGGACAACTGGGCTGATCTGCTGCCTTTTGCGGAGGTGGCATACAACAATTCTGTCCACAGTAGTACTGGCTTTACCCCGTTCAAGGTGGCCACGGGGCAAGATTTTGTACCCATACCTGAGCTTCCTCGTGAAAGACCCAACGTCCAGTCGTTGGACGAGTGGATATCTCAACTCCAACTCAATTGGCCAGTCGCCCGTAAAGCATTGGATGATGCACATCAGTCTCATAAGAAATTTGCAAATAGGAAGAGAACTCTACAGAAGTCTTATCAAGTAGGCGACAAAGTTTTTCTTTCGACCAAATATTTACAGACCATCCAAAAGTCGAAGAAATTGGGCCCTAGTATGTGGGTCCTTTCCCAATTGAACTGGATTGTGAACCCTGTGACAGTTCAATTGACACTGCCAAAAACTCTTCATCGAATTCATCCGGTTTTCCATGTTAGTTTATTGAAACCCGAGCATACCTCTACGCTGAGACTGACCCAAACTGATCCCCCATACCATTGCTGATTGAGGGTGAACAACATTTCGAAATTAAAGAGATTTTAGACTCTCAGAAATGGAGAGGTCGTCTCCAATATCTTGTAGCTTGGAAACATTTTCCTTCATCCCAAGCCGAGTGGGTAAATGAGAAAGATATTAGGGCTCCTGAGCTAGTCAAAGACTTTCATATGAAGTATCCTGATAAACCATAGAAATGTATGCAATTATTAACATGTACTTTATGTTATTCTCTTCTACAGGGACAAATGTCCTTTTTCTAGGGGGTCTGAATGTCAGCCTTCAAGATCTCTTCTACATTTTTTTCTACATCTTTTCTACTGCTACGCATCCTTCTCACTATTCTCCATCTTTCGGCTGTCATTAGTAACAGGGGAGGGGGAATTGGAGGGGAAGAAAGCTGGAGGTGTTACATTCCTATGCTGTAAATGGGAAGGAGGAGGGGAAGTATAAATTCCTGTTCTTAAGTTTCTATTTCCTTGCCTAGCTTTTTCTTTCCTTTGCGCATCTGCGAAATTTTATCAAAATATGTCAAGGTCAACGGACAGAGGCTCCTCATCACCACCTGAAGATGCCCACATGACCATATTCAGAACTTTTAATTGGAAGAGTCTTTGGACTTTCGGGTGGGAACAATTCCATCCCTTTGTATATGTGATCTGCGCACCAAATTCTTTAGATTCAGAATTCAACCTGTAGCTTCCACTTTGATTTTCAGTAAAAGAAAAACTTTGCTCTAACCTATGGAGTCTGAGTATTTCTTTCTTGGATTTTGAATGGAGCACAGACTGACATTATTCTGAATCTAAAGGCTTCTGATGAGCTCCCCCCTCATCGATCAACGGATTGTAGCATCGAAATTCTACCTGGGGTGACGCTCCCAGAACCAAAATTATATTAGATGACGCCACGGGAATTGGAGGAGCTGAGATCGTTTATCGATAAAAATTTGAAATGTGGTTGCATCCAACCTGCTAGACCTCGGGTGGCGGCCCCAGTGTTGTTCCGTGAAAAGAAAGATGGCTCCAACGCTTGGTGGTGGACTACCAAAATTTAAATGCAATTTCCGTGGAAAACGTGTACCCCCTCCCCCTGATGAAGGACATGTTAGCTCACCTGGCCAAAGGGAAGATTTTCACGAAGTTGGACCTGAAAGAGGCGACACCGAATCCGAATTAAAGAAGGAGATGAGTGGAAAACTGCGTTTAACTGCCCGATGGGTTGTTTCCAGTTCAATGTTCTCCCTTTTGGCCTACAGGGGCTCCAGCCGTTTTCATGCAAATGATCAATCAGGTGCTCCACGAACATTTATACAAGAGGGTTTTGGTTTACCTTGATGACATCCTTATCTACACGGAGACTAGAGACGAACATGTGAAACTGGTACGCTCAGTGCTGCACAAACTGCGAGCTGTCAAATTGTATGCTAAACTGTCCAAATGTGAATTCCATCAAGAGAAAATTGACTACCTAGGATATCGCCGCACGAGGGCATCGAGATGGACCCAGGGAAGGTGCGAGCTGTATTGGACTGGGCCCCACCGAGGACCCGAAAGCAGCTTCAAAGTTTCTTAGGATTTGCCAACTTTTACCGGCAATTCATCCCATCTTTCGCTAAAATAGCAATGCCTATCACCAATCTCTTAAAGACAAAGGGGGAGATGAAATCAAAGCCCAGCCAACCATTGAAGTGGTCCATGGAATGCCAAGCTGCTTTTGAAAAGCTAAAGTGACTGTTCGCTGCAGAACCAGTACTGAAACACCCGGACATGGATGCCCCTTTCGTGATCCAAGCCGATGTGAGTGATGTGGCTGTTGGGGCTGTCTTACTTCAATTAAATGAGAAGGGAACACTACAACCTTGCGCATACACCTCCCGTAAGTTGACTGACACTGAGAGGAGATGGGCCGCCTGGGGAAAAGGAAGCTTTTGCAGTTCGTTGGGCTCTACTAACCTGGAGACATTTCTTGGAAGGAGCGAAACACCCATTTGAGGTATGGACTGACCATAAGAATTTGGAGGCCTTAAAGACACCTCGAAAATTATCTCCTAAGCAAGTTAGGTGGGCCCAGTATTTCAAACGATTCAATTTCTCCTTGAAGTACATTCCAGGAGGAAAATTTTTATGGCAGATGCTTTGTCTAGAATGCCTCAATACAACAGTGTTTGTCAAGAAGTGATAAGGCCGATCGTATCAACCACACAGCTGGCCACCCCGGTGGTCACCAGAGTGCAAAAAGAAGAAGCAAGAGGCGGAACTGTCTAATGACTTGATGGAGCGATTTAAGGAAGTGTTGAAAACAGATGAGTGGTTCCTAGTGAATGCAAATAACTGCACCGTTAGAGATGGCTTGGCCTGGGTGGGAGGAAATTGTACGTACCACAGACCTTGAGAAGCCAAGTGTTACAACAGATCCATGATTCCAAGGCGGCTGGTCACTTTGATTTCGTGAAGACCTTACACCTGGTTAAGCGACAGTTCTGGTGGCCTTCATTGAAAAAAAGACATTGAGACTTATGTAGCTAGCTGTCCAGTTTGTGCCTCAGCCAAAGACCTCCTGGTAAGCCACCAGGTCTGTTACAGAATGTGGCCAGGCCAACTGCTCCTTGGAAGGAAATCTCCATGGATTTTATAGTAGACTTACCCGAGAGCACTGGACACACGGTTATCTGGGTGGTAACCGATTTGTTCTCCAAGCAGGCACATTTCATTCCTTGCTCCAAGATTCCCTGGCGAAATTGTTGGCTAAACTCTTCATCATACATATCTATAGACTGCATGGTGTCCCTGAGCATATAGTTTCTGATCGAGGGGTCCAATTTACCTCGAACTTCTGGAGGGAATTTTTGAAATTAATAGGCTCCACCCAGGGCTTAAGCTCCGCCCATCACCCCCAAACTAATGGGGCCTGTGAGAGAACCAACGCAGTGTTAGAGCAATACCTCAGATGTTACATAAACTATCAGCAGGACAACTGGGCTGATCTGCTGCCTTTTGCGGAGGTGGCATACAACAATTCTGTCCACAGTAGTACTGGCTTTACCCCGCTCAAGGTGGCCACGGGCAAGATTTTGTACCCATACCTGAGCTTCCTCGTGAAAGACCCAACGTCCAGTCGTTGGACGAGTGGATATCTCAACTCCAACTCAATTGGCCAGTCGCCCGTAAAGCATTGGATGATGCACATCAGTCTCATAAGAAATTTGCAAATAGGAAGAGAACTCTACAGAAGTCTTATCAAGTAGGCGACAAAGTTTTTCTTTCGACCAAATATTTACAGACCATCCAAAAGTCGAAGAAATTGGGCCCTAGTATGTGGGTCCTTTCCCAATTGAATGGATTGTGAACCCTGTGACAGTTCAATTGACACTGCCAAAAACTCTTCATCGAATTCATCCGGTTTTCCATGTTAGTTTATTGAAACCCGAGCATACCTCTACGCTGAGACTGACCCAAACTGATCCCCCATACCATTGCTGATTGAGGGTGAACAACATTTCGAAATTAAAGAGATTTTAGACTCTCAGAAATGGAGAGGTCGTCTCCAATATCTTGTAGCTTGGAAACATTTTCCTTCATCCCAAGCCGAGTGGGTAAATGAGAAAGATATTAGGGCTCCTGAGCTAGTCAAAGACTTTCATATGAAGTATCCTGATAAACCATAGAAATGTATGCAATTATTAACATGTACTTTATGTTATTCTCTTCTACAGGGACAAATGTCCTTTTTCTAGGGGTCTGAATGTCAGCCTTCAAGATCTCTTCTACATTTTTTTTCTACATCTTTTCTACTGCTACGCATCCTTCTCACTATTCTCCATCTTTCGGCTGTCATTAGTAACAGGGGAGGGGAATTGGAGGGGAAGAAAGCTGGAGGTGTTACATTCCTATGCTGTAAATGGGAAGGAGGAGGGGAAGTATAAATTTCCTGTTCTTAAGTTTCTATTTCCTTGCCTAGCTTTTTCTTTCCTTTGCACATCTGCGAAATTTTATCAAAATATGTCAAGGTCAATGGACAGAGGCCTCATCACCACCTGAAGATGCCCACATGACCATATTCAGAACTTTTAATTGGAAGAGTCTTTGACTTTCGGGTGGGAACAATTCCATCCCTTTGTATATGTGATTCATAAGACAAATTTCTTTAGATTCAGAATTCAACCTGTAGCTTCCACTTTGATTTTCAGTAAAAGAAAAACTTTGCTCTAACCTATGGAGTCTGAGTATTTCTTTCTTGGATTTTGAATGGAGCACAGACTGACATTATTCTGAATCTAAAGGCTTCTGATGAGCTCCCCTCATCGATCAACGGATTGTAGCATCGAAATTCTACCTGGGGGTGACGCCTCCCAGAACCAAAATTATATTAGATGACGCCTTACTGGGAATTGGAGGAGCTGAGATCGTTTATCGATAAAAATTTGAAATGTGGTTGCATCCAACCTGCTAGACCTCGGGTGGCGGCCCCAGTGTTGTTCGTGAAAAGAAAGATGGCTCCAACGCTTGGTGGTGGACTACCAAAATTTAAATGCAATTTCCGTGGAAAACGTAAAATTCTCCCCTGATGAAGGACATGTTAGCTCACCTGGCCAAAGGGAAGATTTTCACGAAGTTGGACCTGAAAGAGGCGATGACACGAATCCGAATTAAAGAAGGAGATGAGTGGAAAACTGCGTTTAACTGCCCGATGGGTTGTTTCCAGTTCAATGTTCTCCTTTTGGCCTACAGGGGCTCCAGCCGTTTTCATGCAAATGATCAATCAGGTGCTCCACTTAACATTTATACAAGAGGGTTTTGGTTTACCTTGATGACATCCTTATCTACACGGAGACTAGAGACGAACATGTGAAACTGGTACGCCAGTGCTGCACAAACTGCGAGCTGTCAAATTGTATGCTAAACTGTCCAAATGTGAATTCCATCAAGAGAAAATTGACTACCTAGGATATCGCCGCATGACGAGGGCATCGAGATGGACCCAGGGAAGGTGCGAGCTGTATTGGACTGGGCCCCACCGAGGACCCGGAAGCAGCTTCAAAGTTTCTTAGGATTTGCCAACTTTACCGGCAATTCATCCCATCTTTCGCTAAAATAGCAATGCCTATCACCAATCTCTTAAAGACAAAGGGGGAGATGAAATCAAAGCCCAGCCAACCATTGAAGTGGTCCATGGAATGCCAAGCTGCTTTTGAAAAGCTAAAGTGACTGTTCGCTGCAGAACCAGTACTGAAACACCCGGACATGGATGCCCCTTTCGTGATCCAAGCCGATGTGAGTGATGTGGCTGTTGGGGCTGTCTTACTTCAATTAAATGAGAAGGGAACACTACAACCTTGCGCATACACCTCCGTAAGTTGACTGACACTGAGAGGAGATGGGCCGCCTGGGAAAAGGAAGCTTTTGCAGTTCGTTGGGCTCTACTAACCTGGAGACATTTCTTGGAAGGAGCGAAACACCCATTTGAGGTATGGACTGACCATAAGAATTTGGAGGCCTTAAAGACACCTCGAAAATTATCTCCTAAGCAAGTTAGGTGGGCCCAGTATTTCAAACGATTCAATTTCTCCTTGAAGTACATTCCAGGAGGAAAATTTTTTATGGCAGATGCTTTGTCTAGAATGCCTCAATACAACAGTGTTTGTCAAGAAGTGATAAGGCCGATCGTATCAACCACACAGCTGGCCACCCCGGTGGTCACCAGAGTGCAAAAGAAGAAGCAAGAGGCGGAACTGTCCAATGACTTGATGGAGCGATTTAAGGAAGTGTTGAAAACAGATGAGTGGTTCCTAGTGAATGCAAATAACTGCACCGTTAGAGATGGCTTGGCCTGGGTGGGAGTGAAATTGTACGTACCACAGACCTTGAGAAGCCAAGTGTTACAACAGATCCATGATTCCAAGGCGGCTGGTCACTTTGATTTCGTGAAGACCTTACACCTGGTTAAGCGACAGTTCTGGTGGCCTTCATTGAAAAAGACATTGAGACTTATGTAGCTAGCTGTCCAGTTTGTGCCTCAGCCAAAAGACCTCCTGGTAAGCCACCAGGTCTGTTACAGAATGTGGCCAGGCCAACTGCTCCTTGGAAGGAAATCTCCATGGATTTTATAGTAGACTTACCCGAGAGCACTGGACACACAGTTATCTGGGTGGTAACCGATTTGTTCTCCAAGCAGGCACATTTCATTCCTTGCTCCAAGATTCCTCGGCGAAATTGTTGGCTAAACTCTTCATCATACATATCTATAGACTGCATGGTGTCCCTGAGCATATAGTTTCTGATCGAGGGGTCCAATTTACCTCGAACTTCTGGAGGGAATTTTTGAAATTAATAGGCTCCACCCAGGGCTTAAGCTCCGCCCATCACCCCCAAACTAATGGGGCCTGTGAGAGAACCAACGCAGTGTTAGAGCAATACCTCAGATGTTACATAAACTATCAGCAGGACAACTGGGCTGATCTGCTGCCTTTTAGTGGAGGTGGCATACAACAATTCTGTCCACAGTAGTACTGGCTTTACCCCGTTCAAGGTGGCCACGGGCAAGATTTTGTACCCATACCTGAGCTTCCTCGTGAAAGACCCAACGTCCAGTCGTTGACGAGTGGATATCTCAACTCCAACTCAATTGGCCAGTCGCCCGTAAAGCATTGGATGATGCACATCAGTCTCATAAGAAATTTGCAAATAGGAAGAGAACTCTACAGAAGTCTTATCAAGTAGGCGACAAAGTTTTTCTTTCGACCAAATATTTACAGACCATCCAAAAGCTCGAAGAAATTGGGCCCTAGTATGTGGGTCCTTTCCCAATTGAACGGATTGTGAACCCTGTGACAGTTCAATTGACACTGCCAAAAACTCTTCATCGAATTCATCCGGTTTTCCATGTTAGTTTATTGAAACCCGAGCATACCTCTACGCTGAGACTGACCCAAACTGATCCCCCATACCATTGCTGATTGAGGGTGAACAACATTTCGAAATTAAAGAGATTTTAGACTCTCAGAAATGGAGAGGTCGTTCTCAATATCTTGTAGCTTGGAAACATTTTCCTTCATCCCAAGCCGAGTGGGTAAATGAGAAAGATATTAGGGCTCCTGAGCTAGTCAAAGACTTTCATATGAAGTATCCTGATAAACCATAGAAATGTATGCAATTATTAACATGTACTTTATGTTATTCTCTTCTACAGGGACAAATGTCCTTTTCTAGGGGGTCTGAATGTCAGCCTTCAAGATCTCTTCTACATTTTTTTCTACATCTTTTCTACTGCTACGCATCCTTCTCACTATTCTCCATCTTTCGACTGTCATTAGTAACAGGGGGAGGGGGAATTGGAGGGGAAGAAAGCTGGAGGTGTTACATTCCTATGCTGTAAATGGGAAGGAGGAGGGAAGTATAAATTCCTGTTCTTAAGTTTCTATTTCCTTGCCTAGCTTTTTCTTTCCTTTGCGCATCTGCGAAATTTTATCAAAATATGTCAAGGTCAACGGACAGAGGCCTCATCACCACCTGAAGATGCCCACATGACCATATTCAGAACTTTTAATTGGAAGAGTCTTTTGGACTTTCGGGGTGGGAACAATTCCATCCCTTTGTATATGTGATCTGCGCACCAAATTCTTTAGATTCAGAATTCAACCTGTAGCTTCCACTTTGATTTTCAGTAAAAGAAAAAACTTTGCTCTAACCTATGGAGTCTGAGTATTTCTTTCTTGGATTTTGAATGGAGCACAGACTGACATTATTCTGAATCTAAAGGCTTCTGATGAGCTCCCCCCTCATCGATCAACGGATTGTAGCATCGAAATTCTACCTGGGGTGACGCTCCCAGAACCAAAATTATATTAGATGACGCCACGGGAATTGGAGGAGCTGAGATCGTTTATCGATAAAAATTTGAAATGTGGTTGCATCCAACCTGCTAGACCTCGGGTGGCGGCCCCAGTGTTGTTCCGTGAAAGAAAGATGGCTCCAACGCTTGGTGGTGGACTACCAAAATTTAAATGCAATTTCCGTGGAAAACGTGTACCCCCTCCCCCTGATGAAGGACATGTTAGCTCACCTGGCCAAAGGGAAGATTTTCACGAAGTTGGACCTGAAAGAGGCGTATTACCGAATCCGAATTAAAGAAGGAGATGAGTGGAAAACTGCGTTTAACTGCCCGATGGGTTGTTTCCAGTTCAATGTTCTCCCTTTTGGCCTACAGGGGCTCCAGCCGTTTTCATGCAAATGATCAATCAGGTGCTCCACGAACATTTATACAAGAGGGTTTTGGTTTACCTTGATGACATCCTTATCTACACGGAGACTAGAGACGAACATGTGAAACTGGTACGCTCAGTGCTGCACAAACTGCGAGCTGTCAAATTGTATGCTAAACTGTCCAAATGTGAATTCCATCAAGAGAAAATTGACTACCTAGGATATCGCTTTTCGCACGAGGGCATCGAGATGGACCCAGGAAGGTGCGAGCTGTATTGGACTGGGCCCCACCGAGGACCCGAAAGCAGCTTCAAAGTTTCTTAGGATTTGCCAACTTTTACCGGCAATTCATCCCATCTTTCGCTAAAATAGCAATGCCTATCACCAATCTCTTAAAGACAAAGGGGGAGATGAAATCAAAGCCCAGCCAACCATTGAAGTGGTCCATGGAATGCCAAGCTGCTTTTGAAAAGCTAAAGTGACTGTTCGCTGCAGAACCAGTACTGAAACACCGGACATGGATGCCCCTTTCGTGATCCAAGCCGATGTGAGTGATGTGGCTGTTGGGGCTGTCTTACTTCAATTAAATGAGAAGGGAACACTACAACCTTGCGCATACACCTCCCGTAAGTTGACTGACACTGAGAGGAGATGGGCCATCTGGGAAAAGGAAGCTTTTGCAGTTCGTTGGGCTCTACTAACCTGGAGACATTTCTTGGAAGGAGCGAAACACCCATTTGAGGTATGGACTGACCATAAGAATTTGGAGGCCTTAAAGACACCTCGAAAATTATCTCCTAAGCAAGTTAGGTGGGCCCAGTATTTCAAACGATTCAATTTCTCCTTGAAGTACATTCCAGGAGGAAAATTTTTATGGCAGATGCTTTGTCTAGAATGCCTCAATACAACAGTGTTTGTCAAGAAGTGATAAGGCCGATCGTATCAACCACACAGCTGGCCACCCCGGTGGTCACCAGAGTGCAAAAGAAGAAGCAAGAGGCGGAACTGTCTAATGACTTGATGGAGCGATTTAAGGAAGTGTTGAAAACAGATGAGTGGTTCCTAGTGAATGCAAATAACTGCACCGTTAGAGATGGCTTGGCCTGGGTGGGAGTGAAATTGTATCGTACCACAGACCTTGAGAAGCCAAGTGTTACAACAGATCCATGATTCCAAGGCGGCTGGTCACTTTGATTTCGTGAAGACCTTACACCTGGTTAAGCGACAGTTCTGGTGGCCTTCATTGAAAAAGACATTGAGACTTATGTAGCTAGCTGTCCAGTTTGTGCCTCAGCCAAAAGACCTCCTGGTAAGCCACCAGGTCTGTTACAGAATGTGGCCAGGCCAACTGCTCCTTGGAAGGAAATCTCCATGGATTTTATAGTAGACTTACCCGAGAGCACTGGACACACGGTTATCTGGGTGGTAACCGATTTGTTCTCCAAGCAGGCACATTTCATTCCTTGCTCCAAGATTCCCTCGGCGAAATTGTTGGCTAAACTCTTCATCATACATATCTATAGACTGCATGGTGTCCCTGAGCATATAGTTTCTGATCGAGGGGTCCAATTTACCTCGAACTTCTGGAGGGAATTTTTGAAATTAATAGGCTCCACCCAGGGCTTAAGCTCCGCCCATCACCCCCAAACTAATGGGGCCTGTGAGAGAACCAACGCAGTGTTAGAGCAATACCTCAGATGTTACATAAACTATCAGCAGGACAACTGGGCTGATCTGCTGCCTTTGCGGAGGTGGCATACAACAATTCTGTCCACAGTAGTACTGGCTTTACCCCGTTCAAGGTGGCCACGGGGCAAGATTTTGTACCCATACCTGAGCTTCCTCGTGAAAGACCCAACGTCCAGTCGTTGGACAGTGGATATCTCAACTCCAACTCAATTGGCCAGTCGCCCGTAAAGCATTGGATGATGCACATCAGTCTCATAAGAAATTTGCAAATAGGAAGAGAACTCTACAGAAGTCTTATCAAGTAGGCGACAAAGTTTTTCTTTCGACCAAATATTTACAGACCATCCAAAAGTCGAAGAAATTGGGCCCTAGTATGTGGGTCCTTTCCCAATTGAATGGATTGTGAACCCTGTGACAGTTCAATTGACACTGCCAAAAACTCTTCATCGAATTCATCCGGTTTTCCATGTTAGTTTATTGAAACCCGAGCATACCTCTACGCTGAGACTGACCCAAACTGATCCCCCATACCATTGCTGATTGAGGGTGAACAACATTTCGAAATTAAAGAGATTTTAGACTCTCAGAAATGGAGAGGTCGTCTCCAATATCTTGTAGCTTGGAAACATTTTCCTTCATCCCAAGCCGAGTGGGTAAATGAGAAAGATATTAGGGCTCCTGAGCTAGTCAAAGACTTTCATATGAAGTATCCTGATAAACCATAGAAATGTATGCAATTATTAACATGTACTTTATGTTATTCTCTTCTACAGGGACAAATGTCCTTTTTCTAGGGGTCTGAATGTCAGCCTTCAAGATCTCTTCTACATTTTTTTTCTACATCTTTTCTACTGCTACGCATCCTTCTCACTATTCTCCATCTTTCGGCTGTCATTAGTAACAGGGGAGGGGAATTGGAGGGGAAGAAAGCTGGAGGTGTTACATTCCTATGCTGTAAATGGGAAGGAGGAGGGAAGTATAAATTCCTGTTCTTAAGTTTCTATTTCCTTGCCTAGCTTTTTCTTTCCTTTGCACATCTGCGAAATTTTATCAAAATATGTCAAGGTCAATGGACAGAGGCCTCATCACCACCTGAAGATGCCCACATGACCATATTCAGAACTTTTAATTGGAAGAGTCTTTTGGACTTTCGGGGTGGGAACAATTCCATCCCTTTGTATATGTAATCTGCGCACCAAATTCTTTAGATTCAGAATTCAACCTGTAGCTTCCACTTTGATTTTCAGTAAAAGAAAAAACTTTGCTCTAACCTATGGAGTCTGAGTATTTCTTTCTTGGATTTTGAATGGAGCACAGACTGACATTATTCTGAATCTAAAGGCTTCTGATGAGCTCCCCCTCATCGATCAACGGATTGTAGCATCGAAATTCTACCTGGGGTGACGCTCCCAGAACCAAAATTATATTAGATGACGCCACGGGAATTGGAGGAGCTGAGATCGTTTATCGATAAAAATTTGAAATGTGGTTGCATCCAACCTGCTAGACCTCGGGTGGCGGCCCCAGTGTTGTTCCGTGAAAAGAAAGATGGCTCCAACGCTTGGTGGTGGACTACCAAAATTTAAATGCAATTTCCGTGGAAAACGTGTACCCCCTCCCCTGATGAAGGACATGTTAGCTCACCTGGCCAAAGGGAAGATTTTCACGAAGTTGGACCTGAAAGAGGCGTATTACCGAATCCGAATTAAAGAAGGAGATGAGTGGAAAACTGCGTTTAACTGCCCGATGGGTTGTTTCCAGTTCAATGTTCTCCCTTTTGGCCTACAGGGGGCTCCAGCCGTTTTCATGCAAATGATCAATCAGGTGCTCCACGAACATTTATACAAGAGGGTTTTGGTTTACCTTGATGACATCCTTATCTACACGGAGACTAGAGACGAACATGTGAAACTGGTACGCTCAGTGCTGCACAAACTGCGAGCTGTCAAATTGTATGCTAAACTGTCCAAATGTGAATTCCATCAAGAGAAAATTGACTACCTAGGATATCGCTTTTCGCACGAGGGCATCGAGATGGACCCAGGGAAGGTGCGAGCTGTATTGGACTGGGCCCCACCGAGGACCCGAAAGCAGCTTCAAAGTTTCTTAGGATTTGCCAACTTTTACCGGCAATTCATCCCATCTTTCGCTAAAATAGCAATGCCTATCACCAATCTCTTAAAGACAAAGGGGGAGATGAAATCAAAGCCCAGCCAACCATTGAAGTGGTCCATGGAATGCCAAGCTGCTTTTGAAAAGCTAAAGTGACTGTTCGCTGCAGAACCAGTACTGAAACACCCGGACATGGATGCCCCTTTCGTGATCCAAGCCGATGTGAGTGATGTGGCTGTTGGGGCTGTCTTACTTCAATTAAATGAGAAGGGAACACTACAACCTTGCGCATACACCTCCCGTAAGTTGACTGACACTGAGAGGAGATGGGCCGTCTGGGAAAAGGAAGCTTTTGCAGTTCGTTGGGCTCTACTAACCTGGAGACATTTCTTGGAAGGAGCGAAACACCCATTTGAGGTATGGACTGACCATAAGAATTTGGAGGCCTTAAAGACACCTCGAAAATTATCTCCTAAGCAAGTTAGGTGGGCCCAGTATTTCAAGCGATTCAATTTCTCCTTGAAGTACATTCCAGGAGGAAAATTTTTATGGCAGATGCTTTGTCTAGAATGCCTCAATACAACAGTGTTTGTCAAGAAGTGATAAGGCCGATCGTATCAACCACACAGCTGGCCACCCGGTGGTCACCAGAGTGCAAAAGAAGAAGCAAGAGGCGGAACTGTCTAATGACTTGATGGAGCGATTTAAGGAAGTGTTGAAAACAGATGAGTGGTTCCTAGTGAATGCAAATAACTGCACCGTTAGAGATGGCTTGGCCTGGGTGGGAGTGAAATTGTACGTACCACAGACCTTGAGAAGCCAAGTGTTACAACAGATCCATGATTCCAAGGCGGCTGGTCACTTTGATTTCGTGAAGACCTTACACCTGGTTAAGCGACAGTTCTGGTGGCCTTCATTGAAAAAGACATTGAGACTTATGTAGCTAGCTGTCCAGTTTGTGCCTCAGCCAAAAGACCTCCTGGTAAGCCACCAGGTCTGTTACAGAATGTGGCCAGGCCAACTGCTCCTTGGAAGGAAATCTCCATGGATTTTATAGTAGACTTACCCGAGAGCACTGGACACACGGTTATCTGGGTGGTAACCGATTTGTTCTCCAAGCAGGCACATTTCATTCCTTGCTCCAAGATTCCCTCGGCGAAATTGTTGGCTAAACTCTTCATCATACATATCTATAGACTGCATGGTGTCCCTGAGCATATAGTTTCTGATCGAGGGGTCCAATTTACCTCGAACTTCTGGAGGGAATTTTTGAAATTAATAGGCTCCACCCAGGGCTTAAGCTCCGCCCATCACCCCCAAACTAATGGGGCCTGTGAGAGAACCAACGCAGTGTTAGAGCAATACCTCAGATGTTACATAAACTATCAGCAGGACAACTGGGCTGATCTGCTGCCTTTTGCGGAGGTGGCATACAACAATTCTGTCCACAGTAGTACTGGCTTTACCCCGTTCAAGGTGGCCACGGGGCAAGATTTTGTACCCATACCTGAGCTTCCTCGTGAAAGACCCAACGTCCAGTCGTTGGACGAGTGGATATCTCAACTCCAACTCAATTGGCCAGTCGCCCGTAAAGCATTGGATGATGCACATCAGTCTCATAAGAAATTTGCAAATAGGAAGAGAACTCTACAGAAGTCTTATCAAGTAGGCGACAAAGTTTTTCTTTCGACCAAATATTTACAGACCATCCAAAAGTCGAAGAAATTGGGCCCTAGTATGTGGGTCCTTTCCCAATTGAATGGATTGTGAACCCTGTGACAGTTCAATTGACACTGCCAAAAACTCTTCATCGAATTCATCCGGTTTTCCATGTTAGTTTATTGAAACCCGAGCATACCTCTACGCTGAGACTGACCCAAACTGATCCCCCCATACCATTGCTGATTGAGGGTGAACAACATTTCGAAATTAAAGAGATTTTAGACTCTCAGAAATGGAGAGGTCGTCTCCAATATCTTGTAGCTTGGAAACATTTTCCTTCATCCCAAGCCGAGTGGGTAAATGAGAAAGATATTAGGGCTCCTGAGCTAGTCAAAGACTTTCATATGAAGTATCCTGATAAACCATAGAAATGTATGCAATTATTAACATGTACTTTATGTTATTCTCTTCTACAGGGACAAATGTCCTTTTTCTAGGGGGTCTGAATGTCAGCCTTCAAGATCTCTTCTACATTTTTTTTCTACATCTTTTCTACTGCTACGCATCCTTCTCACTATTCTCCATCTTTCGGCTGTCATTAGTAACAGGGGGAGGGGGAATTGGAGGGGAAGAAAGCTGGAGGTGTTACATTCCTATGCTGTAAATGGGAAGGAGGAGGGGAAGTATAAATTCCTGTTCTTAAGTTTCTATTTCCTTGCCTAGCTTTTTCTTTCCTTTGCACATCTGCGAAATTTTATCAAAATATGTCAAGGTCAACGGACAGAGGCCTCATCACCACCTGAAGATGCCCACATGACCATATTCAGAACTTTTAATTGGAAGAGTCTTTTGGACTTTCGGGGTGGGAACAATTCCATCCCTTTGTATATGTGATCTGCGCACCAAATTCTTTAGATTCAGAATTCAACCTGTAGCTTCCACTTTGATTTTCAGTAAAAGAAAAAACTTTGCTCTAACCTATGGAGTCTGAGTATTTCTTTCTTGGATTTTGAATGGAGCACAGACTGACACCTGCCTTAAATTGTATAAGGTCTTCGGCTTGAGCAAGGCATTGGACTAACAGACCTCCAATGCCCCTTCCAGCTCTATTCTGATCGATTGATCATATTTGAAGTATCAAAGATGGATCTGAGGGATCTCAGCGGAACAACTCCTGTTTTTTTAAGTCCTATAATTTAAAACTTAATTGTTTTAAGTAAATTTAACTTGTGCAGTAAATTAGTAGAGTCATTCACTAGAAAACAATAGTTTTATTAAGAACCACTTTTGCAAAAATAGCAAAATCTCTGGCAATATATGTTGCAATATAAATTAAAATGATTCTAATTAGACACTAGAACTTTCCACATTCCAATTACATTTGAAGAAGCTGATAATTAACAAAGACAAAAATATAGAATAAATTTACAGTATTCCTATTTTCCTACTGGAAATATTTCTACTAGATATCAGAGCTGGCATTGTTCCAGATCACAGACCTGTGGTAGCTCTTAAATTAGAATGTCACACAACAAATGTAATGAACTTCAAGGATATGATTATCCCATGTTCAGTTCTTTTTTATTTTTATCTGTGCTATACAACTAGGACATATAATTCCACCTCAGATCTGATAAATTCCCTTTACCCTAGATGAAAATGGGAGGGAAATCTATTCATGGCCTCATTTGACTCAAGTTGTGTAGCAGTACTCTGGATAATTATTCTGTGCTGCAGGATCTTGTTCAGTATATTAGAGAATATGTCCCTATTGTTATATTAAGATATTTGCAATGATTTTAATACAATTTGATCTCAATCAGTGCTCATCTTCTCTCTTATTTTTTAATCAGAAGACATTCTGCAGGGCTCACACAAATTTTTGAGAATCCCAATTGAGACTGAGATCATTAGATTTACAAGTTTTAAGCTTCTTCATTTACACCAATTTAGAACAACAAACAAGCAGCAAATAAGCAAACAAACAAAATAACAAGTTAGCAGTACGTAACAGCCCAATCAAGGAACTACTAAGACCACTTCCATCAACACTGACAGGACAAGCCACTAGTGTACAAAATGAGAGCAAACCCCACTTTCTACTAACACGGATGATGCTATCTAATTTGGTTATTATGAAACATCTGCAGGAAAGCAACCAAGTTCAGAGAGCACCCAAGACCCCTCAGTTCAATCCTAAGCAACAAATACTCTCTTCTGATGAAAAAAAATGAAATATTTGGAAAAAGACAAAGAACTAAGTAATCTTTGGGAATGTCCTCAGGGGCAGCCAAAAAGGTAATGCTGGTGACCATGACTGATAGCTTATACAGCACACATGGTGGACCTTTTCCTTAAAACATGTACTGTACATGCTGTCCTATCACTAAAACTAAGGGATTATTCTTTGTCATTCCATCAATATAGTTTTAAATGATATTTCCTCAGTGATCACTACTTTTATCTTGATTGCCATTTTCTACCGACAGTTACTTCTCCACTGAGAACTTCATGAATGTTTTCTTTTTTCATTTAAAGCTTATTGCTTTAAATATTATTTTTCCAAGTGAATGTTATTTTTCATTCATTGTCATTTTCTACCAACATGCTTTTATTGTGTTGCACTTTTGAAAAATCCAACTCCTTTTTGAAAGGCATATAAGGTCATTATCCCTTCAAAAAGACCTTGACTATGTATCATAATGATCAAACAAATGGCAACTTTAAATCTCAACTGCTAAACAAATAAATGCTCTGTCCTACGTATTGGCAAAAAAAAATCAGAAAATAAAATACAGGCTGAGTAGTCAAGACGATGATCCAAACTCTGTCAAGGATCTTGGAGAACTCATCTCTAATGATCTAAGTGCAAAAGCCCACTGTAACTACATAGCCAAAAAGGCATTAAGAGTTGTTAACCTAATCTTACATAGCTTTTTCTCTGGTAATATTACACTAATAACTAGAGCATACAAAACATTTTCAAGACCAATACTCGAATACAGCTCATCAGTCTGGAACCCACATTATGTATCTGATATTAACACAGTTGAGAAAATCCACAAATATTTCACAAGTAGAGTTCTCCACTCCTCTACTCATTGCAGAATACCTTATGCCACCTGTCATGCCCCTGGTGGAGACTGACTCTGAGAAAGAGGAGGAACAGCCAGCAGGGAGTTGGAGTGTGGCTCCAGAGGTGGTGGAGGAGGCTGGGTAAGGGCAGAGGCTGACTGAGCAGTCAGAGGAGGATCCAGGCCCATCCCCTATCCATCCTAGGTCATGCAGGGAGGAGAGGATAAGGGAAAAATGAGGTCTACTCAAGAGGAGAGTACCATGATCCTCCTCATGGCTTGAAGCTGGGAGCTATGTATATAAGTTTGTAATTGCACAGTCAGAATTGCTGGAGTCAAAATTTAGTGTTTACTTTGGAAGAAGTTTATCTTTGCTGATGTTCTTCCCATGGACTCTCCTCGGTTATTTTCCTGGAGTTTATGATTAGTTATCTTGGCTTGCTTCAGAATTCTCATCAATGCGGCTTGTTTTGGTTTTCTTTTTGCCTCATTATTTACTTATGTGACTTTAAACTGTACCTAATTAAACAGTGAAGTTAAGTTGAAGGCCTTACCAGACTTTAATGTATGTTTTGGGTTTTGGGTTATTTTGAGAGATTACCGGTCATCACACCACCAGACTTGAAATTCTAGACCTAGAATAATCTAGAACTATACCAGCTTTGGTCTGATCTAAGTATAGTATATACAATCATACATTGCAATGTCCTACCTGTCAATGAATACTTCAGCTTCAACCATAACAACACAAGAGCAAACAATAGATACAAACTCAAGGTTAATCGCATCAAACTTGATTGCAGAAAATACGACTTCAGCAACAGAGTCTGGAATACTCTACCTGACTCTGTGGTTTCTTCCCCAAACCCCAAAAACTTTAACCTTAGACTGTCTACTATTGACCTCACCCCTTTCCTAAGAGGTCTGTAGGGGGCGTGCATAAGCGCACCAACATGCCTACCGTCCCTGTCCTATTGTTTCTTTTATTTTATTTTTAATTTTTCTTATATGTATCCATGTATTCATAACTATGTTTTTTTTTTTACTTATACCTATTATCTTGTAAGCAATTGACAAAAATAAATAAATAAAATAAAATAAACATGTATTATTCTGGAGGTTTATATTTGTCAAATATTGTTTAAAATATTGTTTTGTTAAAAGAGCTTAGTTTCTATGAAGTAATAATAGTAGTATTTGTATTCTTCCGTGTTGTGAGGAGCTCAGGGTGGTGTATATGGTACTTCTACACTGGGTGATGGTTTGAAGTGACAATCAAGCGAGTATCTATAGTTAAGGAAATTCTCCAGATCTAGCCAACATTTTAACATCTGTACAACACTGCTTCTTTGAAATCTCTGAAGTTATTCATGGTTCTGCAACCCAAAAGACAGACACAGACTTCAGAGGATAATTAGGACTGCAGAAAAAACAGTTACTAGCAACCTGCCTTCAATGGTGGACCTGTATACTGCATGAGTCAAAAAGAGGGCTGTGAAAATATTTACTGACCCCTCACATCCCAGACATAAACTGTTTCAACTCCTTCCCTCAAAATGACACTATAGAGCACTGCACCCCAGAACAACTAGACACAAGAACAGCATTTTTCCAAAAGCTATCACTCTGCTAAACAAATAATTCTCTCAATACTGTCCAACTATTTACAAAGTCTGCACTACTATTACTATTAATCTTCTCATCACTCCTTATCCCCCATCCCCTTCCACTTGTGACTGTATGACTGTAACTTTGTAGCTTTTATCCTGACGATTTATATTGACTGTTTCCTAGTATGATTTGATTGCTTATTGTACCCTATGACTATTATTAAGTGTTGTACCTTATGATTCTTGACTCTTAATGAATGTATCTTTTCTTTTATGTACACTGAGAGCATTTGCACCAAGACAAATTCCTTGTGTGTCCAATCACACTTGCCCAATAAAGAATTCTAAAACATGATGGAACTCAAAACATGTTAATGACATATTTAATATCCAGTTCCATAGATTTCAATAGGTAAATGGTAACTTAAATCTCTTCAATACATTCATGTAGGATCCAAGCATATATGATTACTTGATCACACTCCTGTTTTAAAATGTGTTGGATGTTTCATATGATTTTCTGGTGTTACCTCTTTTTTATGCTATTGTTAAAGAGTACCCACTTCCATCTGCTCTGAGCATACACAGTCTACACAGATGTGACCTGCGTTTTACCAAATGGAAATGGAACATAGAGAATACTGACTGCCATCTGTTGGTGCAAAAAGCAACAGTACTATCATGATATCTCAGAAATTTCTTCAAAAAGGAAGTAGCAAATAAAAATAATGTCTCCTTCCTTCCTTCCTTCCTTCCTTCCTTCCTTCCTTCCTTCCTTCCTTCCTTCCTTCCTTCCTTCCTTCCTTCCTTCCTTCCTCTTTCCCCAAAAATACCTTGTGATAAAGTTGTGGTATATACTGAAAATGGCTTTATTTATTCCTGTGGAAAACAATAATTAAAAAATCAATATCTCCTTTGCATTGAAATATCTCACTGGGTAGCTGCTTTCTTAAGCAAATTTCCTATATGAGCTGTTGTTTTTCTTCCCACCATATTTTCAGAATACATCAGAAGAATCTCAGGGTTGGGAACAGGACAAGGAAAGTGAGACAGATGTTACTAGCAGTTGCAGTTAAAAAGCCCCTAACTCTCATAGCTTTCCACATCTGAGCTAAACCACCAGATGACCAGCTTGCTCTTAACTTTTAATGGAATAGAGATACAACCTAACAGATGGCCTTTCTGTTATTCACTTAGCAGTCTAAACTGTTTTTGGCACTTTTTACTATCTTTGTATGAAGATCTAGTTGGTAGTACCCAGGTAAAATAAAAGTCATTTTAAATGGGCAAGAATTCAAACCCTTACAATTTAGGGCATGAGGGAACATGAGATGGTGGAATAAATAGAGAATGTACAGTTGATCTACTCTTATTGCTGTGTTTATAAATTGAAGCCATTTAAGATTTGCATTTTATCCAGAATTTTTCAAAATGGCTAACCCTGTAGTAAAACTATACAGGTCTATCCAGAAATTCAGTAAAATTTGTCCTATTAGTTTAAGATCACAACACCCTGGTCACTGCTCTGAGTGATATTTTCCTAGGCAAATGTTTATATAATTATTATTTTTACTATTGCTGGAAGTATTACTTTTCAGAAAAGTATTACTTTTACTCTTACCTTGATAAGGAGTGATGATACAATTTTGTCCCATTTTGTACAATTTTTGGAGGTTTGAAAACATTTTATGTGGGGACTTTTCACTACTTTCATTAAAGCAGGGATCTTGCAATGTATCTTTGAAAAGGCAGTAAAACTAGTCTTGCTCTTTTAAGTTAGCATTATGGCAAAACAATTTCTGATAGAAAAGAATGAAAATTTCCTATCAGAACTGTTTTTTAAACAATTTAAAAACCCAATTCAATGTGTTTTCCTCTCATTTATATTAACTACTGTAATATAAAAGCCCCAATACTTTTAATAGACTATTCGCTTAACAAAATAGGTAACTATATTTAAACAGAATATTTAAAATTAACCAGAATCTAAGTCTTCCAATGAATCCCATATGATATAACAGCTGTTATAGAGTGAACTCTCAGCCACAGTATATCCCATTACAGTTAGACTTTTTTAATATTCAGTATAAAAATAGTGTGTGTATGTGTGTTTGTGTGTAAAAAAAATCCAATATTCATAGCTATTTTATATTCAATTTTAAAAGAGACAAAGTACCAGCATCAGTGTGACTGTTTAATTCCTAAGCAGTCTGGGGGAGTATGTGTAAAATAATTTCACTATGGAGTCTGCAGAGAGGAAGAGGAGGAAATTATCTTCCAAACAACCCATGAATAATTAATACTATCAGAAGAAAAGTCAACTAGCATTTCTCTTTGACACACAGATAGACAGATGAATGGACAGACAGATAGATAGGCAGACAAACTTAATATACAAAAGAATGGTTTTTTGTTACATAATCTCCCCAGGGAATCTGAAGCAGCTTTTGAGCCTTGTGTAAGTGTTTGTGATGCTGTTGTAATCAATGTATGCATATACTGTATGAATGGACAAATTATTGAAGCTCTTAACACATTACAATCGGTCTCCAGACCCTAAATATCCAACCATTTTTTAATTTAATTTTAAACAATCCAAAATCTGGAGGCAAACAAGAAATCTACCCACAAAGGCAAACAGATAACTGAAGCAATCTGGTAATTGATCCTTTAAAAACCATTCTTCCTGGACATTTCATTTTTTGTTTACTATTTTGTTTTTCTATAGATGGAGCTAGATCAAAGCACAAAGAAATAGAGAAGTGTCCTAACTGAGACTCCTACATCACTTGTTTTGTTTACACACACACACACACACACACACACACACACACACACACACAAGCACACTCTTTCAAAACATGCACTGTAAAAAGTTTTATGTAACATCTTGTTTCCTGTTTGATAGACAATGTTTAATAGAAAGTGTACCATTGGGGAGCAAATGAAGAAGTGTTGATGAAAGTGTTCATTTAAAACATTAGAAATCAACCACTGTTATTTAAATCGGTGGTTTAAATTGTTTTATTTTTAATCAGGACATCCTATTCCTTGATAAATATAAGCTGATTAAACCCTGTCCTATATATGGAAGTTCAAAAATAAGTTTCATTCAGTTCAAGAATATTTTAGATTTTTTTCCAATTTTCATGTGATTGCAGCATCATTCATTCAGAACTCAAGCTTACATTTCTCAGTTTGATGATGACCACAACTTACATTCTCTTGATTCCTTTGACAACATTCTGACCATGCCAGCAAAAATTAAAAGAATGATTAACTAAAGAAGATTAAGATGTGCAAACATTCCATTCTCTTTGTCAGAATCCCCTCAGCATCAATTTTCTGTGTGTTGTGCATGAAAGATTCCAGATGTATATGGTTAATGTTATTTATATGGTCTCATGAATTGTATTTCTGGGTGGTCAGCATAGGATTGAAAATACAAAATAAAACATAACCAATAAACATAACCAAGATACAAATGAACTACTTTCTGCTTTACTCATTTGCACATTTCTTGTGGGCCAAGAACAGTGACAAAGTAGAACTTCCAATCATAAGAATATTTAGAAATGTGTACAGATAAATGTTCAGAGCTTCTTTGTGCCAAATATAGGGAGACTGACTACATGGTCATCAAATATATGAGGAATTGAAGTAGGCTGTGTGTATATCCATAGACACCTTTCATCTTCAACTATAAAAATGATAAGACTACAAAAACATATCAGAAACAACTAACAGATTATTACAACCACATGGCATCACTGTAGTACACAAGCAATTACAACAATATTTTAAGTAGACCAAAGGGTCCTGTAGCCCAAGAAGAAGAAGAAGAAGAAGCAAGCATCATCTACAACATACAGTGTAAGGGCTATAACATTTCCTGTGGAAGGCAGACAGGTAGAAGTCTAGCAGAGTACATCCATGAACACCAACTAACAATCAGAAGATCCAATAAAAACTCCATAATCTCTCAGACTCAAATACAGTTTCCAATGAAAAACTGTGAGCATCCTAGATCAAGCTGAATCCCAAAATGTTTTGCAAAAATCCAAAGATGTTTCACTGAGTTGAACAGGACTTTCTCGCAAAAAAGTAAATCAGTGAAAAATAAAGCATACATGGATTAGTAAAATATTTAACAAACACTTCTCCTCAAATTATTATTGGTTCTACAGCTATGCCAAATGGAAAGTCAGAAGTTTTCTTGTATTGTTTTCTGCCTATATGATGCAGTTTCTGAGATGATTATATAAAGGGTACAAAATCTATATTCTTCCCTGTCTCTCCACCTGCAGCTGTTCATTTCACCTGAACAAACAGTGGGAAACCACTGCAAAATAGCTGTTAAGATTTTCTCTGGGAGTGTTTATTACATTTTCCCATGATATTTCAATTTACCTAAATGTTCAGGAGATTTGGAGAAGGTTCACATTTGACTCCCAATTATTCAACTGCCTGCTTTGAGGTGCCAAGGCCCGAAAAGGCAGTTGATTTAATGCATTCCTCTGTGACATTTCAAAGGGGATTATGTTGTTAGAGGTGTGCAAGGAGTTGCCTGACCATGAAAGCAGACAGCAATAACCCAACAATGAGTAGGAAAAGAGTGCTTTTTAAAAGGTTACTTTGGCAAATCTTATGGGTTAGATCCTCTCCCTTTGAAGATGAGATGAAAACTCACTGACACCTGAAACTTAGTGTCACACAAGACAACCTTTGGAAAAAGGAGTGGGAGGATAAATCTGACAACTTCTATTCTGTTTGTGTGTTGAAATGCAGCAATCAGTCTTGTGGAACGCATACTGCAAATAAAAAAAAAAGAGGCATTCAGAGACAGGAGGCATTCAGAATGGGGATTAATGGGAGAAACTAAAAATGAGCTTTTTTTCATATTCTTGTAATGCACTACAATCTGTCATTAGGTAGGGCTAAGAATCAATTAAGCATGAATTATGCAAAGGAGTGTGGAATGTGACCTTAACATCTTATCTTGATGTTTCCATCTGTTTTGCACAAGGAGAGTTCCATCATGTAACAAGGATGAAGATTTCCAAGGGAATAGTCATTACAGGCCACTATCTTCCCAGACCGGATAAGTTTAAGCCAAGTTGCCTGGGAGGGAAGAATTCATTAAATATTTTATCTGAGGCAAGTGCAAACATACTCAAAAACTCAAAGGTTAATCACTGTACCAGGAGAACAAATGAAGAAGATGGGGTAATTTTATGACTATCAATGTGTGGTACTTATTAATCATGTTGCTTTAAATATGCCCTATCCATTTATGTACCATAACCAAAGGGACATGATCTCAGAAAATGACAAGAGAAGGGTTGATAATACAAACAATTCATGCTATAGCATACTGAGATGAAATACGAACCTGGAAAAGATATGTGAAATGCCAGTGCCTAACTTACATATTATTTGACCACACTTTTTGGCAGCAGAGATGAATGGACAACTTTCTGGTAGCTAGGAACTTTTGTTTCATGAAGACGGGTGAGGGCATCTCAGTAATTTAGGGGAATGAATGCTATTATTTTGAAGACAAAATGTGTTATGCAGCAGGCTGTTGTCAAAAGACTTGTATTATCTATTCTTATTTTTCCTTGGATACTAATCTGCTAATATGATAATTATTTACTGTTGTTTTGTTGTTTTATTGTACTAGCTGTAAGTCATTTAGAAACTTTGATTGAAGCCACATACAAATTTGTAAATAAATTAATGAGCCCTTTTCCATCCTCCCTTAAGCCTATCATTCTTAAAAGTCAAACACATTCTAAGTGAGAAGGAAAGTCTAACTATTTGTGGGTGGTAGGTCATATAGAGAAATAGCATATTTTCCTGGTATATTACTTACAAACCAATGGAGTTTCATGCAGATTTTTGGAAAGAAGGGATGAAAGTGGATTGCATTTATGTAATAAATTGAAGGAACTTTAGTATATACATTATAGGTATATCTACTTAAAAGTACTATCACTATAAACCAAGTTCTTGTAAGGTAGTTAAGGGTAAAGTATGTTGATGTTTTCTTAAATTATATTTTAGAAATATGGAAATATTTTTATTTTTGAAGAATTTAGGATAAATTGAGTTTGGATTGTTGCAAAATATATCTGGGCACAGGCCATGTGTTTGACAGCCCTGCTCTTGAGGAATATCATTTGATGAAAATCTGAGTCAGTTGCTTTGATTAGCACATGATTCCCACCAAATAAGTTTTCATTTTACTTTTCCTAACATTATAATTTCCACTGCGCATAACTGGATTCTAATACTACATGGAAACCTTCAAACCAATATTTCTTCAAAATAAAGTATACAGATAGCAATACCACTGTTTTGTCTATACACAACTGAAACCATTGTATCTCAGTCCAGGACTAAAAGTAAGGTGGACAAGAAGCAATTGTTATTACAGTGAGGATATTATACTCCTTGTTACCTCACACAATTAATTTTTAGATTTTTTAAAATGAAACAAAGATGAATAATTTTTGCAGCTCCCAAGACTATGGTTTCCTGTTGTGACACTGCAGAAAATCACATTCCTTCTTTTGTTTTATACTCTAATCAATGACATTGACACTGATGTTAAAGATTTAATTACTTGAATTATTATATAAAAGTATTTAAATATTTATGTCTTTACATGTAAGCTTCTAAAATAATCAGTATCTAAGTATCTAATCAAAACAATTAATATCTTATTCTGAGGAAATGGATAATGATCCACAGAAGCTTATGCAATAATATGTTGGTCTTTAAACAGATAGAATAAAGGAAAGTTATCGGTATAATTGTTAGCTTTCGTTTGTACACGTAGGACTTCTAGCAATAAACTCTGTTACTCACAGGATTTGTTGTGAATAGGTAGGTTTATTTTCGCTCATTTTCCTTCAAACACGGCAACAATGGATATCCCGGATAAAGTCAGCGCTGAGATCATTCATCTCTCAGCGCAATTTATCAAGCCACCCCACCCTATGCAGCTAACTAAAATCCACCCTCCCCATTAGTCCTACACGCTTCCACTCCACAATTCTAAACGCCACTAATTACCAAACAGAATGTGGTTTCAATTCCCAGGTTGTGCTTTAATTTCCCCAATGATTGTTTGTGTTTCGTTTCGGGTAATGAGAGGAGTTGGAGCGACAAACTTTCTTTCACTCCATCCCCGCTGCACGTTCGTGCTGACACGAGACAAGTCGACCTGGGGTGGGATCCTCAAATGCAAGTGACTCTGATCAAGTCGATATATTGCAAATGGCAGGATCGAACTTGCACTCCCCAATCAAGACAATGTGTCAGGATTCACCTCAGTAGATAAACCGGTCAGCTCTTTGAATCCCGACAATAATATTGCTTTGGGTTCATAAACTGTTTATTGATATATTAACAAAATTGCCATTGACAAATGATTTGCCAGCAGCAGACTGAATACATAAAATGTGAATCAGTCTTGCTGCTCCTAGATTCTATGAAATGATAATGAGGTATTTTTTATCTCCTAGATCACAACAAGAATTTCTCAAATTACACTTCTTTTTAAAGTATTCCATTTTCTATGATATGGTAGATTATAAAAAGTTTAGACAAAAATGCTACTTTACAGAATTGTCTTAAAATATTTTCCCCTCGTTGCCATTCAAGCCCAGGGTATGGCTGGGGATGTAAAAAATGGTGACTGATAAAATTGTTATTAATGCCAGCAAGGAAACAGAAAACCCTCTTAGGCTGTTACTTTTAAGGCTTAAAGATATCCTCATGTCTCAAAGATATTAATAAAATGGTACCTGCAATGTGTTTTCCCAGAGTAGAAATCAGAGAGGCCACTTCATTGTTAAAATCTCTATGCTAACTTTCAAAGCCAACTTGAAAGATAGTATAGAGATTTTACAAGTAATTCTAATTAATATGCAAAAATGCACAAAATAAACTACATAGTATTGAAACAATGCAATCAAAGCTGTAGTTCAACTAAAAAAAAAACATCAATATGTTTGAAGCTCACCTAATTTGTCTGATGTAGCAATTTTATAATTGCTTTCCCAAAAGAAACCTATAGATCCAAGTGGATCTTTGAGGATTTGTTTGTACATATTGACAGATAAGGGCAGCATTCTTCCAAGATGTCTCTTATTCTCTAAAAGAAGGACAACATTCTCAAGACTTCTTTGTGGCAGTGATCCTTAAAGAAAGAGGGGGAACATCTAACAATTGCTGGATACACCAAGTGAGTAGAAAGATAAAAAAATAGTTTATGTCTGTCTCTTTCAGCCCCTTTTAAATATAAGGCTTTAAAACAAATATGATCTCCTTTGAAGCTTCCATCTTGTGAACTATCTAATCATTGTCCACCTAAAGAAACAAGACATTTGCGCAATAGTGGCCTATGTCTTTTTGTCTTTCTCTTTCCAAAAGCCAAATGTGACATGCCAGCCTCAGATGAGAGATTTGAGCAGGTCTTGTCTTTTACAGTTGCAGGCTCCTTGCATTTCAAAGTTTTAAACATAAATATCCAGATCAAATTCTCAAAAGCTTTTTCAGCATCCAGAAAAGTGGGTGCTGCTTTTTTTAATCACTATGCTGTTCATATTCCCTGCATTTCTTATATAAAAGCCTCAAAATCAGTTTCATCCTGGGAATAGAATGGTTCTCAAGGCAATATTTTGTATTAAGAACTTCATTAATAAAAATAATGGGTTCTGCAATCCCAATATTTTGCAAATATTGATCAGCCTCACTATCCCAAAGCATATAAATTCTTGAGTAACATCTAGACTCTTGCAAGCCAGCCTGTGAAATATCCTCTCATGTTTGTCAGTCTGCACTGCCCTCTTAGTAATATTGGCTACAGAACTATTCCTTAAACATTAGGGATGAATCATAATATCATCCTATCATTCTTCAAAAGTTTTGAACTGTCTTTGCAAAATGGATTATAGTACTCAAAGCAACATAACGTGAAGAAAGGTATTTAAAAAGCAGAATGAAAAACAAAACAAAGGGGGACGAGCGGTCTGCCAGCTCCAAGTGGTGTCCCCTGGATGCGCGAAGCCGCTAAACGCTGACCGTAACTGAGAGCAGACCCTCCGACGACAGGCCCACGCGACAGGCCAGCTGGAGTACTCAAATGCTGATGGAGGCTCACAGAGAGAAGAAAATCCCGCTCCACACCGCCTTCTTGGACTTGGAAAAGGCCTTCGACCGAGTCCCTGCACGATCTCATCTGGTACGCACTGCGAGATCACGGCGTGCCCGAGCTACTCGTACAATGGGTCCAACTCCTATACAGATGTCACAAAAGCCGTGTAAAAGCGGCAGCTGGGATATCAGAGGAGTTCAATATCACCGTCGGCGTACACCAGGGCTCTGCTCTCTCACCACTGCTGTTCATTCTGGTGATGGACACAATTACACACGACCTGCACACGCCCGCCCCATGGACGCTGCTCTACGCCGATGATGTGTTCCTGGCCAACCTGCGCAAGGCTGAACTCGAGCACCTAGTCCAACAGTGGCACGACCGCCTCGAGCAGTTCGGGCTCGGTTGAACCTAAAGAAGTCCGAATACCTGACCACTGACAACGAAGCGACAGGCTCCATCCACGTGAACGGGCAGGAGCTACCGCGCGCCTCCACCTTCAAGTACCTGGGAACTACTCTTGGGGAAGAAGGCCTACTACAAACTGAGGTGGCAGCCAGGATCAACGCAGCGTGGGGCAAATGGAAGTCCGTCACGGGCGTCCTCTGTGACAAGAAGATGCCGATGCGCCTGAAGGCGAAAATCTATAACTCTGTGGTGCGCCCCGTGGCCATATACGGCGCAGAGTGCTGGCCGACGACCAAAGAAGTCGAAAGCAGACTCCAGACAATGGAGATGCGAATGCTCCGATGGTCGGTAGGCCTCACCCTACTCGATCGCGTCAGGAATGAAGAAGTGCGCGCAGACGGTTCAACGTCGTGCCCATCCCCACGGTCATGAGGCAGTCCCGGCTATGATGGTTCGGCCATGTGAGTCGCGCCAAGGAAGAATCCATCATCAAATCTGCAATGAAGGTGATTGTCGGAGGAGCGAGACCGCGTGGTAGACCTAAGCAACGCTGGATGGACACGATCAAGGCCGATCTAGAGATCGCGAAGGCAGACCCGACATACGTGGCAGACAGAGAGGCGTGGAAGCAGTACTCAAGGACATTAGCGGACCTCGCCAGAGCGCGAGACAAACGCTGAAGAAAAAGAAGAAGAAGAATGAAAAACAAAACAAAACAATAAGCCTTTGATGATGAGCAGGTAATTAAAAGAGTTTAATGTCAATTATTTCTGTACTCCAGATACAGTTGCTGGCCCATTCTGGCAATTGGGTGACTGAACTTTCAGACAACCCTTTCTACTCAAGCAGAAAGAGGAAAAGGGTTGCTGAATAGTGTGTTTATAAGCTTTTGAAAAGTCATATTCACTATCCAGTAAGATTACCGGAATTTAACAGAAAAGCATCCCCCCCTCAAAAAAAAAAATGATAGGGATGGTGATAAAAACTCAAGCTGTATTAAGGTAAATGTAACCAACAGTTTAAAAACTACTACTCCACAATCCTACTTTTCATCCAGATGCAATAATAGCTTTACTGTTACTGGAAAATAGAAGCAAAGAGGCAGTGAGTGAAACTTTCCAAAGCAAATTTTTGCTGTATATTTTATCTTGACAGACAAATGAAAAAAATATATATCATTATGCATGATATATACCATTTCTATTCAGCATTCAGTTTTGAGGAATGACTATGCCACACTCAATGAATTACTTTTGCCCAAATCTTCCGGTGGCTTAATAATAAAATCTTTAATAAGTTTGATTCAATGGTTAACAAGAAAAGCCACAAGAACTTGGAAAAAGCCTTCTTTTGGTACAATCTAGTAAGATAATGACAATTGGAATCAATCCTACAGTCTATGTCGGGTTACAAGAATCTTGTAAGCTCCTTTTCCAAACACTATATTTTTTAAAAAAAGAAATAAACTTTTGTGAACTGATAGCACATTTCTTTTAATAAAAAACAATGTCAGAAAATATGTTACTGTTTGATTTTTTGGAAGCTTCCCTATAACAAATCTACCAATAGAAGGGATGTTTGTCAGGTTATTATACTAATTTCTGCCTAGAATTGGAAATTCTGAATGAGTTTTTCTATTTCTGAAATCAGTTGGATAGATTATGATTTTTGTTATTTAGTTCTTTCTTGCCAAATGTTCTGCCCCCACAAAATTCTTCAAAAGATGGGAATAAAGAGAAATATTAGTCAATCTTTGAGAGAATTAACATATTATTATTACTTTAAAAATATACTATATGTTCTTATCATCCTGCAAAGAAAGTTGAAATGACCTTGGAATATTCATGGCATTGAATGTCCTTTGAATGAAAGAACATTCTTGCATCTGTGGCACTCCCTGACAAATAGAATATTTTTGAATATTACAAAGTAAGCTTTCACTGTTCTTAAAAGTTATCTTTCAAATACCACCAAATATACTCTGTCCCTCCTTTCAAAAGGATGATTTCATAAGAGAGAATGTCTGGCATGTCTTGAGCACTCAGTCTTGATTTTGTCTATCAAGCAATCATCTTCTAAAATGTACTAGATCACCTCCCACCAGATTAATTACAAACATAAAGAAGGGAAGAAAATATCTGGGCCACGCCAAAAATTCTATCAATTTGTAATGTTAATCACTTTGGCTTGGCTGTATCAGTTCAACAACAAGGTGCATGGAGGTTATTTCAAAGGAAAATGAAGTAATTATAATGGAAGTTGAAGAAGGCATACTTGCCTTATCCATATTTTCTCTGTCTAATAAATCATGTGTGGGAACATACCAAACTGGGATTTGCAAAATGTCAGGTATGTTTGAAGCAAAATGTATTCTGCAGATAACAGACTATGCCTGGAGTTTGGAATAAACAGAGCAAAATTTCAACCCTATCCATTAGTAGATAACAATGACCTTTCCATAAAGTGTCTGTTACTTATTAATATGCTTAACAGGCTGAACAATTTAGAAAAGGAGACAGTATTTTTTTAAAAAGAGGGGAGGGACCTATTTTAAACTTGTAAAAGGTCATTTGATGACAAATAAACACAATCAGGGGAAGCTAAAGAAGCCATATGCAACATTCTGACTTTTCGCATACCATTTTCACGAAGCTCAGCAGAAGTTTACTAGATTTGCTGAGAAGCAAAATAAGTCTGTAAAATATATTATCTTTTGCATGATAACCAGACTATCTGTAACTCATTTCCCAAAATAATAATTAGAATTAACTTATTTAATTCCCAGAAAAATTGAAAGCACACTGGGATTCGGTAAGCACCACTCTCTTTGTGATCTAACAAGCAGGCACATTCATAGCAAATGTTAGATATTACAGAAATAAGTTGCCACAACCATAAATATCTTCCCCTATCTACAAACCTTTGGGCTATTCTGTTTTTTTACCATTCATCAGTATGACAGTTCGAGAAAGCACTTTTTAAAATATTGAAAGTATTAAATATGCTTATTGGAATTTTAAAAGTAGCTTATGTCCAAAAATTAAACATGTGAAGTTGGAAATCTTTCTTCTCAAGTGAATAAGACACATATACATATCCAATTATCTAGAAAAAGCAGTTCTATTTTTCCTGCCAAACAATATAGATAGCATAATAACTCATGTATGTTTGCTTGATGTTAAACAAAACATCTTCAAAATTATATAAAACTTAGTACTGTTCCTGCTGGATCATATATATTGTATCAATAAAATATTATTTTGCTGTCGATATCACTTCACCCTTTTGTTTATGTAGAAAGATTAAGATGGGTTTGCTAAAGCAAAGAAGGGACTTAGAAATACCAAAGGAATGTTTTCTTGTCTGATGTAATAATCTATTTACAATTGGAAATAATGGGAAAGGAAACTATAGTAAATCTCTAATTAGTGCAGTATTATCGGTCAGGATAAGGAAAGAAGAATTAGAGGAGTTCTCTAACTACAGCTAAACAGTGCTTAGCCCGTTCATTAATTATAAGTCATCTATAATTCCTGAGAGAAACATTTGATTATTTTAAGGCCTAGAATGCTGACTCTTCAATCTTCCAGAAGATATAGCCATCCAGAAGATAGAAGCACAGAAGACAAAGTATTTACTGCATTTTAGCCACCAGACTACAATTACTTACAGCTAAACTTTCTGGATTGTGAATTTAATTTATTTCCAAGTAATATCCGCGAGCCTAATATTTACTATTCTAGAACTACAGTTGTTAGGGTACAGACCTGTTTGAGTATTATAGTGTCTGGTCAGGAAGTCCACCTCTTGTACGCAAACTACCTGTGAAAAGGACAAAGCACATACACCGGTAAAATCAAGTGAATCACTTCAACTTTAGGTTATGCTTTTATTACATAAAGATTGTACATTAATTTGATACTGTCCTCTAGTTGTAGGTAATCTAGTACAAAAATCTGCATGAGAAGTAACTATCTATAAACCATCATGTCTACAATGAAGAATAGTTTTATGGAGCAAAAATGACTACCTACAGTGTAAGTATGTTTTGTGTCACTACATTTTATATGATGCCTGAGGCAACTAATTTATACCTTTATTACAGCTTAATTCTTTTCCTTCATCTGTAAATCATAGTGAACATTTCAAAATAGTTTACTAAGTAATGTAGGCATTATGTTGCAGTTCTATCTTTTGAAATAAATTTGTCTTCCTTAACTCCACACATCCCTATCTATACTTCTTCTCTTAGTACATCTTGGATTGATTTCTCATGCTGGCATTGATGGACTATATTTCTTACTATCTCTTTCATTATGGCTGCACACACATGTTTTTATTTAGTCACAAATTTCCTTGGTATTTCAGTTGCATTGTGTTGCTGTCTAATCACAAGCAAAAGAGAACAAGTGCTGCTAAAGTGCTTTCTTTGCCGTCTTATTGTTGAGAAACAATGTACTTTCCAGCTGCATCTAGTAAAAGGCTGGTTTTAAATGGGGGAGATTACATATGGGAGCTGGCTCTTTAGGGAATGCTAGTCATACTTAAAATAATGTAGCATTATTGAGCTGGCATCTATTCAAAAAGGTGCATTCCACCCAACTGGATAACAAAGTTACACACAGCTGTGATGTTTGGCATCTGATTTTTGCCATCTGTAGAATCGTACTGCATATTTTGATGTCTATTTACGGGAATCAAACATTAGCAATAATCTGAAATTTCAGTGCTTGACTCAGAAACATTTTAGAATAGAATAGAATAGAATAGAATAGAATAGAATAGAATAGAATAGAATAGAATAGAATAGAATAGAATAGAATAGAATAGAATAGAATAGAATACTTTATTGGCCAAGTGTGATTGGACACACAAGGAATTTGTCTTGGTGTAAATACTCTCAGCATACATAAGGAAAAGGTAAAGAATCAAGAATCATAACGTACAACACTTAATGATAGTCATAGGGTACAATCAACAATCAAATCATATTAGGAAACAGTCAATATAAATCGTAAGGATACAAGCAACAAAGTTACAGTCCTACAAACACAAGTGGGAGGGGATGGGTGATAAGGAGTGATGAGAAGATTAACAGTAATAGTAGTGTACACTTTGTAAATAGTTGAACAGTGTTGAGGGAATTATTTGTTTAGCAGAGTGATGGCTTTTGGGGGAAAAACTGTTCTTTTGTCTAGTTGTTCTGGGGTGCAGTGCTCTATAGTGTTGTTTTGAGGGAAGGAGTTGAAACAGTTTATGTCTGGGATGTGAGGGGTCGATAAATATTTTCACAGCCCTCATTTTGACCCATGCAGTATACAGGTCCTCAATTGAAGGCAGGTGGGTAGCAATTTTTTTTTCTGCAGTCCTAATTATCCTCTGAAGTCTGTGTCTGTCCTGTTGGGCTGCAGAACCAAACCAGACAGTTATAGAGGTGCAGATGATAGACTCAATAATTCCTCTGTAGAACTGTATTAGCAGCTCCTTGGGCAGTTTGAGCTTTTTGATTTGGTGCAGAAAGAGCATTCTTTGTTGTGCTTTTTTGATGATGTTTTTGATGTTAGGTGTCCATTTTAGGTCATGTGATATAGTAGAACCTAGAAATTTGAAGGTCTCTACTGTTGATACTGTGTTGTCTAGTATTGTAAGAGGTGGTAGTATGGGAGGGTTTCTTCTAAGGTCTACCACCATTTCTACGGTTTTGAGTATGTGTGTGTTCAGTTCCAGATTGTTCCTGTTATACCACAAGGCAAGTTGTATAACCTCGTGTCATCAGCAGACTTCAGTATTTTAACAGATGGATCGTTTGAGATGCAATCATTGGTATATAGGAAGAAGAGAAGTGGAGATAGCACACGGCTAGTTATTTTGGAGATATTACCATTAGGCTTTTGTCATGGACAAATCAATCCCTTGAACCTTAGAATATTCTGTTGCTTCTCCCTACTGCAGGAATGATGGACCTATTAAATTGGTCTGCTCTAAAGGACTCTGTGTAACTCTGTGTAACTCTGTGTAACAGAGGAAACTTGAAATTTTGCCTGATGTATGGTCTGACTGGGGCCATTTGGATTAAGGAAATAATCTGAGCCATGGATCAGATTCAGTTGAGTAAACTCTCTATGGATCTTGACAGACCTAGATCACCACTGGAGAAAAATGAACAGTGATTCCAATGAAGCACAGGTAATAACTTTTCATAGCTTTTTTCCCCATAATGCAGAAAGTAATAGAAATGGCTTGAAGAAACTAATCCAGAAGCCATTACAAAAACAAAAATGGCAGAAGCATTTATTGAGCTCTGGGAAAGGAAATAATATTAGGAAGAGACTTATACTTCTTCCAGACTCATGGTAGGAAAGGAAAAGCACAAGCAGACTGCAAGATTCTACAATGTATCTCAATAACATTGAGATTTCCTGGTCTGGACAACCTTAAAGGACTGACACCTTGTGACAATGAAATATAATTGTTTTTCCACCTGCATTGTGTCTCCTAATTGCAGGTCAGTGCTCTTGTTTAGGGTGACAGGTTCCTTCTTGAAAAAGAAGATGCAAGGGGAACCCTATTCAGCTGATCACAGATGAACTTTCAGCCTTTCGTATCACATTAACTCAATTGCCAATCTTTGCTTTGGTATTTCTTTCATAAAACCTCCTGCCTTTCTATCATTATTTCTTTCTTATGAGTACTCATGCTTACTAATTTCAAAAATTCTTCCTTTCCTCTTCCTCTCTTATCTCTCCCTTTTGTTTTCCTTGTGACTCCCAAATTGGATGTGTAGCTCCATTTAACTACTCTCCTACATATCTTAGAAAACATATCTGTTTCCCACATCCTGCTATTTAACTTACAGTTTTAACCTTTCCCACTTTCCCTAAAAACCACTGGGGTGCAGATTGCCTTACCATAGTTTTTCTCTCCTTTTTTTTACTTGAAAAGTATTAGTAAAGTTTCAACAGAAACTTTATCTGTATAAACACACATATACATTAGTCATTTGTATTGTTTTTCTTGGGATATTTTTTATTTTATTTTAGGGGGAGAAGGTATAAAATATGATACAGAACTAAGCTGGTTGTCATATATGTTGGAGTGTAATTGAGAGCTGTAATTACATGGTTACAGAATTTGACCTTAAGTGCACAGCTAGTGTCTGAAAATAATTTTGGAATACTGTTCTCAGGCTGGCCTCTCTAGTCCTCTAAGATTGGGGTTGAGAAGAGAGGAGTGGAACACTTTAAGAAACACAATACTTCTTGTTTTCTGTTATCAATATCATTCCTCTTTGATTTGTTTTCCACTTGATAAAAAACTTAGTCTTTTCAAATAAATTGCTGTTTTGATTCACATATTTTTTTAGCTACAAGAAACAGCCTTGCAGAACAATCTGCTTTTTAAAAATGAGTGGAGAATATAGTGTGTTGAACTTTTTTCAAGGAAAAACAATTTTTAGTGTTTTCTTCTCCCCAAACATGTAAAGAAATAAATAAGAAAATACACATAATCACACTTCCTTTTGAGGACATTGTCCTTTACTTAAAGTGGCTTTACAAAAAGTTATTATTGGGTATCTGGTATAAACTTTGGGATGCAATTCCAGAATATGATTGAAATAATACTATCTTGTTCTTCAACTTTACTTTTTTTAATATGCTTCTTTCACAACAAGTAAATAATTGTGCAATCTCAGGGAAAGTATTTAGCAAAGCTTAAATTTGAGTGAAGAAAAATATCCCACAGAAAAATATGCTCAACGTTCTCTATCAAAAATTTCATTTTTGCAGCTCTGTTTCATTATGCTATGATTTTTACCATCCTAAACTTTAAAGATATAAAGATATAAATGCAATAAAAAACAATACAATACTTTAAAAAAGTGTTCACAAATACCTCTGATTAAAATCTGTCTTCAAAGGTTACTAAAACTTTATACTTTCAGGCAGTCCTTTCAGATGCAAAGTTGCTGAGATGACAACATGATGGAACTTGAAAGTTCGAATGTAACAATTCTCTGAATCACTTGTGTATGAAGATCATTTTAGCATAGATGAGTTGATAGGTAGATTCTATTGCTTGTATCTTGATTGAACTTTACTATACCAAATTAGAGCTTCCTAATTTGGCACTCCTTGTTATCATAATGTATGTGTGGGGTTTAGATAATGCAAAGGGAAGCTTCCTAGTAAAGATGGGGGCAAGAAGATAATTAAGGGTCATATTTGAATAACTGTACTTTGTTAAATTTAATAAATTAGATTAGATTAGATTAGATTAGAATTCTTTATTGGTGATTGGACACACAAGGAATTTGTCTTGGTGCAAATGCACTCAGTGTACATAAAAAAAAAGATACATTCATCAAGAGTCAAGAATCATCAGGTACAACATTTAATAATAGTCAAAGGGTACAATAAGCAATCAAATCATACCAAGAAACAGTCAATATAAATCATAAGGATACAAGCGACAAAGTTACAATCATACAGTCACAAGTGGGAGGGGAGGGGTGATAAGGAGTGATGAGAAGATTAATAGTAATAGTAGTGCAGACTTTGTAAATAGTTGGACAGTGCTGAAGGAATTATTTGTTTAGCAGAGTGATGGCATTTGGGGAAAAACTGTCCTTGTGTCTAGTTGTTCTGGTGTGCAGTACTCTATAGCATCATTTTGAGGGTAAGAGTTGAAACAATTTATGTCCAGGATGTGAAGGGTCTGTAAATATTTTCACAGCCATCTTTTTGACTCATACAGTATACAGGTCCTCAATGGAAGGCAGTTTGGTTGTAATTGTTTTTTTCTGCAGTCCTAATTATCCTCTGAAGTCTGTGTCTGTCTTGTTGGGTTGCAGAACCAAACTGTCTGTATGCTGATTTGTCATCGTGTCGAATGAGACCAATCACTGTTGTATCATCTGCAAACTTCAGTATTTTAACAGATAGATCGTTTGAGATGCAGTCATTGGTATATAGGGAGAAGAGAAGTGGAGAAAGCACACAGCCTTGTGGGGGGACTGTGCTAATTGTACAGGTATCAGATGTGATTCTGCCTAGCTTCACCTGCTGCTTCCTGTCTGTTAGGAAGCTTATGATCCACTTACAAGTGTGTTCAGGTACTGCTAGCTGATTTAATTTAGTTAGAAGAATGTCTGGAATGATGGTATTGAATGCTGAACTGAAGTCTACAAAGAGGACCCTTGCGTAGAGGAGATTCAAGGTGTTGTAGGATGTAGTGCAGAGCCATATTAACAGCATCATCTGTCGATCTATTTGCTCAGTATGCAAACTGCATGGGATCTAACAGCGGATTCGTGATGGTTTTCAGGTGGGACAGCATAAGCCTTTCAAAGATTTTCATAACTACAGATGTTAGAGCAATTGGTCTGTAGTCATTCAGTTCCTTGATAGAGGAACTGGGGTGATAGTAGAGCGTTTGAAGCAAGAAGGAACATAGCATATCTCTAGTGATTTATTGAAAATTCGGGTGAAGATTGGGGCCAATTGGTCAGCACAGACTTTTAAGCATGAAGAGGGTTATCTTGTCTGTCCCTGGTGCTTTTCCTGGCTTTTGTCTGTGAAATAGAACTTGCACTTCTTTTTCTGTGATCATCAGAGATTGTGAACCCAATGGATTGGGGTCAGTTGTAGGAGGCTTGGCTGTTGTTAGTGTGTTTGAGATGGGGGTTGTGGAGATTAGGTGGCTATAGTTTCCTTTCAAACCTACAGTAAAACACATTCAGGTCATCTGCTAGTTGTTGATTTCCTTCTGCCTGGGAAAGAGGTTTGCTGTAGCCAAAGGAATAATGCCAAAGGAAGAAAAACCCAAAGGATGAAAAGGGAGGAGGTACAAGTAAATATTCTTTTTTTATTCTTTCTCTCTCTCTCTCTTGCCTACACAGAAATTTGAATTCATGATAGTTTACATAATTAAGATAGGCCTTTTTAATATGCTCCACAGAACACATTCTATTTTACAATTGATGTTGCATATACTGGTTCTTTAAAAAAATTCAAACCCTCTTAGATTTTAGAATAGCATAAAGCTCACATTGGATCCTTATAAAATACATCTGTAAGTTGATTACCTCTCTATATATAGTAAGACTAGTAATATTTAATAGTATTATTAGATAAGAATAGTATTGTTTCTCACAGATATCAATACTCAAAAAGAAAATATATTACTATGCAATCAATGTTAGTAAAACAGCTGGCCTTTGCAGTATATCTTGGATGCTCTTTCATCCCATCTGAAACCTTAATTATTCCATGAATATTGAAACTTTTGTGTTCCCCTTGTTTTATCACTCCAATGTACTGTAACTTGAAGAGTCTGCCCACCATGTCGAACAATAACCAGATCCCAAATCTTGGCAAGCACAGAGAGATTTTTGCATTTTTCCCTGTTATCCACACACACACCCCTTAGCTTTATTTTGAGCTCTGGGCCATTTTTATCATTTGGAGTTATTGTGTAGAAAAGAAATCAGCTGCACATTGTTCAAAACTGAAGGTGGTGTGCTGAATTTCATGGCACTGGGCATATTGCTAAAGGAGCCCCAAAATCCCTCCATTTCTTCTGAACAGTGGATATTATCACACATATATTTAAAATTACCCCACTCAAAACAAACATCTGTGCACAAATTTTGCAAATCTTATTGTCTTATAGGACTATGCAAAGATCTCAAAATCACCTCAGAATCAGAGCATTGAAACAATGCTCAGATTTCTAAAAGTTAAGTGAAACCTTTGCTTCACATTCTTGTTCTGTGGAGGCAAATAGCAATAGCCAAATAAGGCTTGTGCCCTTGTCCTCTTGTTTCTTCCAGTCAGTAACAGTCTCTTCTGGCTATAGAACTGTTGTCAAGGCTTTGAGTTGTTTTGAAGCAACACAAGACAAATCACGTCACCTCTTTGTTTTGACAAGTAGATTCACATCACCTTTAAAATGAACCCAAAACATCTTGTACAGACCATCTGTATTCTTGTCCCCTAGGCTTTTTGTACTTTTGGCACAAGAGTGAATGTATGAACACCCATTTCAGTTATTGGGTTTGAAAATAACAGAAGAATTGAACCTCTTCTCTAAACAGTTATGACAATCGACCCACCCCTAACTTCTCAAATTAAAAAAAATACCTTATGCAGTGATCCACTGTGCAATCTATTTATGTAGGAAAATGTGCTGTGGGATGTTGATGGGTTACTTGAAAAGATGTTTTCAGCAGAACATAGATTTCAGCAGAATAGGCAAACTGTTCTAATATATTTTAAATACCATCTTTAAAGTTTTAAACTTTAAAGCATTAAAAGCATTACAATTAACACACCTTAAAAATCCCAAGTTATTTACCAGTCTTTACAATAGTATATACTAAGTAGATATATATTAGTATTAAAAAAAATAAACCTTCTCTTTTTCTTCTCAGTACTGTAGATTCATGTCTCTATGCATACCTTCCAGTCCTTACTGATATATTCACTATAGTGAAGTGTTATATTAATCACTGCATAAAAGAAAGACCAATACTTTATATGGCAAGGCAAGAACACTAAAGGAACAGAAATGGAAATTAGCTGAGGAGAAACCATTCTAGTCGAGGCATCAGGAGACAATCTGGATGACAGAAAGGGATTCCCACCATATTTTTCTTTGCCTGTCAGGTGATTGTAATCCTATGATGGAGAACATCTGTCAAGATCTACAAATAACATGGTTTCTGAAAAGATAAAGAGGGACACACTTGTGAAAGTGGAATTTAGTGAATGCTAATATGAATTTTTAGCCTGATACATGAATACATGTATGATACATGACTCACGAACTCATTATTTTCATGAACATTATTATTATATGCATTTAGGACTATTTTAAAATAAAAGTAAAATGCATCATATTGTTTTCATACTTTGAATGTGCTGTTGCTCACATGTGTGTATGTGTATATGTGCAGGAAATGAAAATTGGTGAAATGTATTGACCCATAATCACCTTGATGTAATAGCCAAAGCTTATATTCTTGTCCCTTCTGGTTGGTTGGAAAAGCTACCAGCAGCATTCCAGTGAATATTGTTTATGAGTCCTGTGATTGATGAAAAGGTTAGTGTGTCTTGCTCAGGACTTATTAGTTCAGGTTAATCAAGAGGGATCTGGATTCAGCCATCAAAAGGATGCCAAGTATTTCTTTGGAGGTTAAGACAAAACCTCCATAGGTCTGTACACATTTAACTGACCATTTCAATAATAATTTCTAAATGTGGCCAAGCATAAAAAGAGGGGATATTTGTAGAACATGAGTTTAGCAACAGCCCTTGAACTGTTCCCCCCTTCTCCCCCAGTCAACTCAAGAGAAATGAATCCTGCTTTTTATAAATGTAATTATAGAAGCCCAAGAAATTTAATTACAATTGCCATGAGTATATGTTTGTATAGCTTAATTATGTTAGAAGACTGATGATTTCATTGATTCTCAGCATAACAGAGAAGTTTTCTTCTTGGATGACAGCCTCTACGAGTCAGTATATCATCATCATGGATGTTTATACAAAGTCCAATGGGTGGACAATCAGAGTACTGCTATTAGCTTCACATGATGAAAATAAAGAATTAAACCCCACACTTCATCATTATTAGCTCTGATTCTAAATATCTATAGTTTGTGGACTTATTTCATTTATTTTGAACTACAGATGGCATCTTAATGCATGTACTTAATCTCAAAAAGCTATCCAATAGATCTCAGTTCAATTTCTTCTTTATTTTGCATTGTCTCCATTTATTAAAAATTCTATCACAAGACTTTTCCAAACATTTTATGTAGTTTCATCTGGTACAGGTGAGCTGGTTGTGAGCCAGTCAGAGTCTTTGAATGGAGTGCAATGGCCCTTTTAAAAATAAACAAATAAACAAAACTGTATATAAAGAAAAGTGAATTTCATTTTGAAGTTCTCAGAATGAAAGAGTACATCAAACAATTCTCTTGTATTTTTTTGCAGCATTGGGGTCTGTCCCATTGGCAGTACATTCAACATTTTATTGCATTTTATTTCTGTATAAAATACAACTTGCACCCACTCCAAAAAAATCCCTATGTCAAATTAGAATGGAGCTAAAATTCATGGTTTGATTTTTCAAGAATTAAATCATCTTGTAACTCTTGCAGAAATATAAGGGATTTCTTTTTTTACACAATACATAATGCAGTGATGAAGAGCAGCAAGATGTTTATTTCCACCAAATTATAAAATTTCTTGCTCAAGTCCATTATTTCCAACATTTCTCTCTTTTTGTTCCTTTTCTTTCCAGCACCCTCTGCAGACTTATCAACCATTTAACCTTTTGGGTTACTGACTGAATATATGAGTCCTTTCTAGGTGTATTCTATGAATATCTGAGAAAGCACTTGATTATATAAAAACTACTATGCCTCCCCCATGTAGTTTACACAGCAAAAGGGTATGATAGTCTCAAGATGTATTCATTTAAAACTATGTTAGCTGCCATCACCACCTCTTGAACAGCATGGCTTAATTATGAACTAAATGAAGAAGAGTTCTCTTTCTCTCCTATCAGTCTCACTGGGTGACCCCTGGTTCTAGTGTTTTGTGTGAAGGAGGGAGAAAAAAATCTCTCTGGCCACTTATTTTATACTGTACATCCAGAATTCATCCCACTTTGGTCATTTCCCCCTTTAGATAAAGGATTCCCAAACATTTCTAGCCTTATTCTTTTTTTTTTTTTTTAATGTGACAAGCGCAAATGAACATAGTTTTCCAGATTCAGAAATACTACTGTCTTTTCTATTCTGGACTACCCAGTAGAAATTCATTTAAGACAGATAGGAGATTTATTTAAACTCTTAGCAGTCAGGGCATTTTTTTTTCTTAGATAGGAACTGAATTATATGAGTGATCATATTTAAGGACAGGTACAAGGTTATCTCCCATGAAGACTTCAACTGACCTGTTCCTGACCTCTTTTCCTATCCCAGTCTTTCCTTTCAAATTATCTTGGTCAGTGAGGAGACTGCTAGTCTCTATCTAATTACAAAAAAAGAGTATTTTCTAAGAGCAATTTGGATTATTTTTGAAAATATCAGCCATGTAGACATTGATAGCTACTGAGTTTTTATTGAAACAAAATGCCTAAAAGAAAAACAGATAATCCAGCATTTAACAAATTTAGGTTCTGCAGAAATAGGCTACATTGGGGGGAGTGAAAGATTTGCTTGTCCCACTCATTGGTTGGCCTCTTTTATATGTGTTTCATCTTGATATTCAATGAACTCTGTTCTCTGTCTTATTCGTCTGTGCCAATTGACCTCCTGATATTGTTGGATGCTTTCTACTTCTTCCACAGCTGCTGCTCTTTCTTATCTCTCTATCCCTCACATCCACTATTGCAAAGTATTATATAGTAAAACTAGCCCTTCAGTTAGGACTAAATGTAAAAACAAACCCAATCATTGCAAATGTTGGATAGAAGTTAATATACCATATGTATGGAAAGATTTGCTGCTTCTGCATCATTGCATTTCCATTCAAATAGAGATAATGGGATTGTTTAATGATGATCATGCTTCAGAAACATTAATCTGCAAGGCCCAAAATATAAAAATAAGAACTCTTTATCACTTACAGGAGAACAGAAAATATCTTCAATATAGCAAAATATAGCATTTGGCAGCATAAACATCCCCTTAGTTATGTTCTGCAGTTGATAGACCATTACTTTATGAACAAGTTCATATCTGATATTTCAGTCCAGAGATTGCCAGAGTCCCTGTTTTATAAGACACAGAATAATCTGGTTCAAATGGGTGACCCATGAAACAGTTTGTGAACAATTTTGTTTTAATTAAAGAACTATTCAGAAGGACAGCAGAGTCATGGAGAGGGTGAAAGGAAAACCAGCTTGCTAAGCTTTCTGAAGCTATATCTTAAAGTAAATTCAAACTAGTTGCTTTATTTAAAGATTTGGAATTGCCACATTGTGAAATTAATTTTACATGGAGTTATCTGAATTACTCTTTATTTTCTAGAATAGGCAATGATCTGAACTGCTTTCTCCTGTTGAAACATGAGTTAAAAATGAAGAACAAATTAGAGTATGAAATTTTCAAAAGTTTGAGGGAGTTTAAAACCCCACATATGAAATTTTAGTGTCATGCTAGGAATTCACCCTCTATTAAAATAAAGGCAAAGAGTTGGAAGGGACAAAGTAAAATTGCTTATTAATATTAATTATAATTACTAGATTGATTCCTGCTGATTTACATATTAACAATAATCTAGAATCATTTGTAACCTGCAATTATACTGATTATACTGAGTGTGGCATCTTATATACTTTTGAGAAGTCAGAATTCACTTGGGGTTCTCCTCCAACAATTCAGTTGCTAATTTACTTTAGCTCTCTGCTGAATTTTCCCAACTCCTACATACTTTTCTCTTCATGTATACATGGCCCCAAACAAATCTCCCAGCAACATTGGTTTCTCAAGAAATAAATTTCTAATCTCCCTCTTGAAAATGCAATAAAATTATAGAATAACTATCTTTTGATTGTGAACAACCAGATTTATTATAATAATATTTGAACAGCTTGATAGAAATTAAATGGTTAAAACTGTTTGTTACTTTGTTACAGGCTCTTTCAAGTTCTTTTCCACAGGAATGAGAATAACATTAATACTATTGAGAATCAATGTCGCTATTGTTTGCATTGACACAGCTTACATCTAACGCTCACCCTTTATCATGTCAGTTTTCCCACTCTTGGCTTAAGAAATAGATAGAAATGGTAAGGGAGAAGAGCAGCTTATATAACATTGTCTAATAAGTCTATAACATATTCTGGTCTTTTATCTCCTAAAATCACACTGATTGGTTTTTGGGCTCCTAATAAGTTATGTTCTGTCCTGAAGAAATAATGGAAGGTTACATTTAAAAAGACAAAGGTAGTTTCCTAGGATCTTGTGAAGTTAAGAACATATTTCAAAAGATTCCTTCTCATCCCTATGTATGACATGTATCTTCCTCAGTCTTGGGCTCTTCACCAAAGGTCTGTGAGTTTACAGGTTCTTTGCAGTATCTTACCTGTTCTTAGCACTGCACTACTCTGGACTGAGAGCCTTATGATGTTCCTGGGATCTATTGGAACCACTTTTACAACTTAGGATTCATAGCCCCAAGTTTTTCTACCTCCATGGGGACTATTTTGACTTTAGTATTCACATCCTCTCTAGTTCTTCCTTCAGGTCTGGGACTTCTCCAGCTTTTCATACTTCCTGATATGTAGTGACTTGCCATTACTATATCTATGACACTGATGGCTTCTAATACTTGTCCACTACTCTTCCACTTCTAATACTTGTCCACTACTCAATATTTTTTTGATTGACCACCTGGAACCTGGAAGTCCCAAAATATCCTAGCCAGTATTCTCACAACCTTCTGTGGAGTCTCCCATCTGTATTTGGGAAGATCTAAACAAACTGTGCAGCTGTTCCTGTACACAATGTCAGCTTGGTTGTGCTGTTCAGTGTATATTGTTTCTGCCTGCATCTTACACCCTATGTTGAACTGTTTTTGAGGCCTCTTGCATGATATACACCTTAGGTCCTGTCTGGTGTGGTAGACTTCTGCTTTTATGGATCTAATTCTTAGTGCTTGTTCTCATATTGTTACAATCAGTGCCTCTGTCTTTTAGTCTAGCACTTTCCAGCCACTGGTAGGATTTCCCAATGTCTATTAGCTCAGCTATCTGTTGATTGTACATCCTATATAGGAGCATGTCTTGCCGCGACACTTCCTCTGCTTGATCTTTCTCCAATGTCTCCTGCTGTCTCTGATATTCTCTCAGCAGGTCATCTCTGAGTGGCATCTTATAGTTTATATCTTCTGGGTGTTTTCCTGGAAGCACAGTGCAAGGTTGCATTAAACAAAATGAAATTAGTTTCCTAAGATCTTAAATGAAGTTAAGAATTAAGACAGACAAGCAGGCAGGCAGGCTGGCAGGCAGGCAAGCAGACAGACAGACACAGAGAGAGAGAGTGTGGGCTGGATCAGGCACAAAACCATCCCCTCTTCTCCCAGAAAGGTTAAGGAACACTTGGCTAGATGTAAGCTTTCTCATCTTAAGTAATAGAGACAAGAAAGAGATTCAATACATTGATTCCCATTAGTATTGTTTAATGTTAATCTTGTTACTAAGTGAAAGAGCCAGTAATAGGGTATTTTCAATTTTAACTATTTCATTTCTATAAAGCTGTTTGCCTCCAAGAATTTATTTTGGTGCTCAATTTTCCCTGACATCGGCATGATGGTTAATATGAGTTCAGATCAATCATTATATGATAAAGAATTATCCATTTTATGATGAAGTTCTCCTGTGGATAAGGTTGTTATATCACACTGTGAATTTTTCAGACATGGGGATGACTAAAATAGTATATTACACTAAAACAAAATCTTCTCCTATTCTGTAGCACTAGATTATTGATATAAGTTTCCTGTCCACATCTGAATTCATTTTCCCAGAAAAGCCAAAGAACAAGACTTTTTGAGAAATACATTCAAAAATTTTTGAAATTCTGTTTATAACATAATTTACAGATTCTGCTCTCTCTTTTTTTATTGCTATATTTATGCTAGTTGAGCTTGTGTTGCTTTGTTAATATTGTTGTATATATTTGTATTTTATTTTTTGATCATCATTGTATGTATGTGTGTGTGTTCATTACTGTAATGAACCAGAACTTGTAAAAATTCAAACCAATTTGGTTCTGGCCTGTTGAATTACATTAGCTGCAACAACCCAACTTTCAGCATTCCCTTCCAGTTACTTCCAGCTATATCAAAGGGGTGAATTGCCTGCCATATGCTTTTGAAATGATTCAGGTGAAGCTTATTTGCTTTCCAAGAACATATTTATCCCTTTGCGTTTTTGCATCAATTTGTTTTTCCCTTCCTAAATGAGAAGCTTACATGAAAAACACTCCTCCCTCCCTCCCTCCCTCCCTCCCTCCCTCCTTCCTTCCTTCCTTCCTTCCTTCCTTCCTTCCTTCCTTCCTTCCTTCCTTCCTTCCTTCCTTCCTTCCTTCCTTCCTTCCTTCCTTCCCATATGAAACTTCCATAAAGGACACAACTTCTACTAAATCTATTTTTTCCATTAATGTGTACACTTGGAAGTATTATTTTGACTAGAATTATACTGTGAAATTTGGAGAAGTCACCATCTTTACACATCAGTCTTGATGTCATCTGTCCCCATTTTTGCTATTCGGCAGTATATTTAATCTGCCAACTGACAAAGAGAAGATTAAATTTCTGACAGAAAGGTATCAAAAGTGTTGTAGCTTAGAAACATCCTAAGTCTCACCTGCTTCAAGTGAATATGTCCCACCTGGTAAGTTTTCCATACATTTTCTGTCTTTGTTTTGAGTTATGGCTATTATTTTTCTTTTTTTAAAAAAAAATCATTTTTGAGTTATTTTTTTTAAACTTGAGTTACTATTATTTATTAATTATACATGCCATCCTGAATTATGTGTACAATGTGTGGCTATATAAATAAAATGGAAAGAAGAGTATAATGTTAGAGAAGGTAGACCTTTAACAGATAAATAGCTCTTACTTGTAGATAGATAAATATAAGTAAAAAACAAAACAAAACAGATACCATGATAGAAGACTCTAGTCCTTTTCACATCATAGTGTACTACTTTTCCAGTTGCAGGGACAGAGTTTAAAAATAATTTTAAAAATCAAAATATTAAATTCATTCAAAAACCCAGGATGAATGCTAACATGGACTGACTGAGTTCTTGTATTTCAACCTGGCAAGCTGATATCTGATTGGTCCATGTCATGGGAATCCAATAATGCCTGTTCCTGATGGTTTACTCCATCCTTCTTATTGATCAGGGCTGTCAAACTCCCAGCCCATGGGCCAGATGTATCACCCGCTGGCCATGCCCATGCCCAGTTAAGCGAAGGGGGAAAAAGTCCCGATATGTCATATGACAATGCCGTGATGCCGTGAGTTTGACTAACCCTATTATAAATACTTAGAAATTCCTCACTGCATGCATAAGACCTCTCAAAATAAAGCTGCAACAATTCTTGAGGGAGGTCCCAGAGATTTTTGTGAAAATTAGCTGTGACAACAATGGGTTAACAAGTAAACAGCATTGCATGCTTTTAACTACCTACTGTCAGCATTCCAAAGAAACTTCCCATTTCAATTCAGCACTCAGAGACAAAGTCTATCCAAGTAAGAATTTATTAAAGAAATCATGTTGGCACATCTGAAAAAAACCAAATCTGAAACTTCTGGGTTTTCCCTTCCCCTAATGAAAATCAAAGATCCATCCCTTGCACCCATCAGTCAATCACATGACCCAATCAAACATCATTCTATCCAAAGCCAAACCTTCGCCCACTCCCCTCCAGGTGCAGGCTAACATGTCCTTGGCTTGTGAGAAGAATGTTGTTGAGTCTAATCTACTACTCACTAAACCCCACCTCCCAAATTCCCAGGCACTAACTGGGGCAGCCTCAAAGCTTCCAAGAAAATATATGGCTATGGCTTCCATACCTGACACCTACACTTTAGGTAGTTACAGTATCTTAGGCTTCTTTCCCACCACTGATCTGCCAGTAAATTATAATCATTAGCAGCAGCAATGCAATGTTTCCTGAAGCTGAGTTACAGAAACCTAAAGGATTTTAGAGAATCAAGTTAGAAACAACATGAGTATTAATATTGTGCTCATATTTCTCCATATTGAACATTTGTTCAATTGAAATATTATTGTTTGATGTGTCTAAACAAAATTCTTTGCCACTCTGTTGCTTTTATCTAATATTTTCCAGATGCTATGAATATTCTAAAGCTGAAGACTAAAATATAAGCATAATTATTTCAATCAAGCTTCAATAAAAGCTCTCATTAAATTCAACAATAACAATTTTGTTATCTTATTGTCACAGTTGGAACATTCCCCAAAATTGCAAGCAGTATATGAAAGATTTTATTTTTTTTTGGCTAAAAGTGACTATGATTTTCTCATACCTATTGATATGACTGTTGAGTTTAAGGAATTCACTTGTTTATATTTTGTTTCACCATATCTCAGAGGCTTATACAACGATCACAAACAATTCAGTTATGTAAATCCCCCAAGGAAAAAGAGGTTTAAAAAGGGTGGTAAGATTACATTTAATCACACAAAAAAACAAAAATAGATGAAGCAAAACTGAGATTTTTTCCTTTGTTGTATTTAAATATATTTCAATACGTTATAACTTTTATCTTATATAACTCTGTGATTTCTTCATTAACAGAATCCCTACCTTCATTATTTCTGCTATATTGCACTATTTCTGGCATAGTTAGTATTTACTTATATTGATAGTAGTTTAGACAATCAAGACAATATTTCTGCTTCTTATGTACTTAAAAAAATACTCTGTATGTTAGGGTCAGAAACTCTGATTAGCTTTGGAATAACCCGCAACACACAGTTCTTTTAGTCTTCCTTCAATCTCTGCACCATAATCATAAAACAATCCAAAGTAAAGATTAATCCCTTCTGAATTAATGTGTTTGTATAGACACATTAGTATGGTTATAGTAAAGAACTGTGGAAAGAAAGGAGGGAAAAATGCATCTTAAGCCTGTGTCAAATGCCCACCATGGCCATGCCCACCCGTGCCACACGCACTCCACTCCAGCTCCCAGCCCTCTGAGGTCAAACACAACCCTATGTGGCCCTCAATGAAATCGAGTTTGACACCCCTGATATAGAACATCCTATTTTCCTGAAAAAAAGCTATACAAGTTTGATCTGCTTCTTTAAACTGTAGATATCTACATTTCCCTTCTGTTTCAGTCCTGGACACAATGAAAAATGCAAGAAAAGGATGGTAGTATAGTAGGGTTAGATGTGTGTACTTGCCAGTTAATCTTAGCACAGGAATTGCATTTAATTCAAGATTTTCTCATTCTCTTTGGAGAGTTCTTTACATGATAGGATAGTCACAGTTCCTCAGAATAATCTAAAATATTGAATATAACATTATCTGGCTCAAAATACATAGTGAGTGCTCCAGTAAGTCCTATTCCATTATTATCATGCATATGGTACTGTATTCCCTGCAGAAGTCACATGTTCAGGGCAAATTATTGAAGAGGAAAAGCATACAAAGGTTCAGTATTATTATGATCCTAGCTCACATGGGAACTAATGTCTCTCTTTAATTTGACATTGCCACTGAATGTATAAATAGCTGAAAGGAAGCCAGTGCCTTTACAACAATATTAGCAGAGGGTAGGATGGTTATCTGGAGCCTTAATAGTGTGATTAATAATGTTTCAATGGGATATATTAGAATTTAGATCTAAATGCCAGTATTTTATTTAAATAGGGGTTTTTTTCTTGTTTGAGGGAAAATTATTTTGATAAATTCATTTACTTAACTTTGTATTGTATCCAGAATGCTCAGAACAAAACGGTTGATGAGCTTGTAGAATTTGATCATTTTCTTCAAACTCTTCCCATGTAAGGTGAAAGAAATAAACATTTGAACCACCCCTGAGAATTGTCAGACAGTACAAAATCAAAACTGAATCAAGCAAAAATATTAAATTGCCAATGAAAATGAAAAGTTCAAGTTTCAGTGTGAAAGAGGAATTTATCATCTACAACCACTTAAGCTTCAGAATTCTGACTGTAATCCATAAAGCACCTATTCCCAAGAATAAACTGAGCTGTTTTGTATCCTACATAATGACAGCTTGTGCTGTGGCTTTGCAGTTCAGGAGAATTCTTCACATCAGAGCCTGGCATTTTGTTGCCACTTTCATGGGAGGAAAAAAAAAAGGAATCCTGTTTTGACTTTGAAAAAAAGGGAGGCAATGTAGGAGAAAAAGAGCAAAAATAGGAAAAAGAAAGAACAGCTGGATTTTTTTTTCTTTTCCTTGTGCTGCTACCGCTTTAAATAAATTTGTGCATGCACCAAAATCAGCATTAGGTGGCATTATTCTTCTTGCCTGGAAACTGACCGTGAAGGGCTTTTGGGCTGGTGATCACTCCAGGGAGATGGAGTATGTGTGAAGATCTTGCCCTATGCTGCCTCTGAGCATTTCCAGAAGATAATTTAAAGAAGAACATAATGGGAGATAACTTTCTTTCAACTTCAGCTTCAGGCAGAAATATATTTTACCACTTCTTCCCAATCCCTGACCTTTTTTAAAAAATGAATTTAAATTTTATATATTTTTAAAATATATTTTTATTAGTAAATACTCTACTGATGTTTGTCTTGAGAATGATCATTGTCTCCAATGGAGAGAACAACTATTAATGCTAATATATATTAAAACTTTCAGGATTGTTCCAAGTGCTGTACTATGTAACAAATATATCATTTATATTTATACTTATCTCAGATTTATATTTATCTCATGTAAGTACTGTCTCTTATATATGATATATTATTTCACCCTGGGTGTTAATTGTTTGTTTGACAGGTTTTTGTTTGGAGGTTAGTGTGTTGGAAACTAGCTGAAAGTACTGTCTCTTATATATGATATATTATTTCACCCTGGGTGTTAATTGTTTGTTTGCCAGGTTTTTGTTTGGAGGTTAGTGTGTTGGAAACTAGCTGAAAATACAAAATCTTTCCTTTGTTCTGATACATTTTGGTCTGCTAATCACATTTATTTACAGTGCTTGTAAATAAATTCCATTGAATTCAATTGGAATCAGATGGAAATACACAGAATTGTGCCATCGGTGAAAATGAAATGGAAATGAGGTGGAGGACTTATACCACAACAACACCCCCCCAAAAAAAAAAATATTTTTTCTGTATTGATTTTAGTTTTGGACATCCTCTGTTAAAACAAAGGAGCGGAGATCTTTTGAACATTGGAGTTTAGTCCCTAGGTTTTGAAAAAGGTTTCCCACCATATTTGGCTTAAGATTGAGCTTCTTATGCAGAATATTTTATTAGGTATGGGCTATCTTGTAATAGATATAATTGTTACTGTGGACAAACCTTTGTGTTGTATTCCTTTTTTCCCATCTTGTTTCAAACCTTTGTGGCTTTTCCCCCCCTTTTCCCTTCCTTTCTTATCCCACCTGACCTTTTTACCCCCCCTCTCTAATAAGTTTATAATAACATCAACACAATAGTCAATTAAACTCTTTAATTAAACTCAATATTCTAAACATTCCCTTTAATATTTTATTAAATTTTAAAGTCTATCATTACTAAACATTTCAATATTTTAATCTTTTATTAATTCTTATAACATTCTCGTTTTCTATTTCTAATACAAATACTACAATACCATCTTATGTACCTTGCAGAATCTTCTTTTTTAAAGAAATTATACATTACCCTTTGTCCCTAAAAAAATTTCCTTTTTTCCCATCGTTTCAAACCTTTGTGGCTTTTCCCCCCCTTTTCCCTTCCTTTCTTATCCCACCTGACCTTTTTACCCCCCACTCCTAACCTCTGCCTTGTTAGCTTCCCCTCTCTGTTGTATTCCTTTTTTCTTTTGCTTTCCAACATTGTGGTGATTTTGCATCTTATTCTTCTCTTTCTTGGGTGTTTTTTTAAGTCTTAAGTCCTTCATTTTCCTTCCTCTCTTTCTCCTTTCTTTCTTAATTAAATTTTTGGATTCATTAAAGATGGCATCTTCTTCTTCTTCTTCTTTCGCTTTCTCCATCTGTTGTTGTGTTTGCTGATAAATAGCAAGCGCCATTTCTAAAAAATGAAAGGCTTCTTTCACAGTGTCCTTGCCTTCTTTCTTTATTTTTCCATATTCCTTTCTAAGTTCATCAACAGGTAAAGCCATTGTGAATCTTTTCTTTTTTTCCTTCTTCTTAAAACAACCAAGATGTTTCAAAAATTAGAACAGTCCCAAAGTCCCATAGTCATCAATCAGTTCAAGCAAAGCACAAAGTTCTCACTTTTTCTTCCTGGGGTAATATCAATAAAAAGAAAAGAAAAGCCCAATCTGTATTTTAAAGCCTTGTTGCAATTGATTTCTAGTCTCAAAATCTTCAAGGCATCTCCTCCAACAAGATCTCAATATTTTTTTTTGTCCTCTCCCTTCCCACTTATCACAAGAAGCCAAATTTTTACCTTCTATAAAAAGACAGGTTTCTCAATATCCATTTGTTGATTCCATAGGGAAGGAGAGTAAACTTTCCTTTCAGCACCTCGAATTTGCCGCTTGAAATTCTCCTCTGGAAACAAAATATCATTCAAAAAGTCATAGCTTTCAGGATGTTAGGTGCGTCTTAAAGTCCTGGGTCAGCCAAGAAAAACTTTCTCTTCACAAACTTTCTCCCTCTTCCTCCTGCACAGTCTTACCCAGCTGTTGTCTTCTTTGTGGCGGCCATTACAGACCGCCGCTCCATCATCTTGAGAAAAGGGGGTTTTGCCGGCTGGAGAGGGGGTCTGCAACACCCCCAAACCCCTCTCTGGATCCCCCCTATCTTCGGCTACCTCTACGGGGCAGCCCCAGCCTCCAAACCCGTCCGGATCGGAGGCACCAAGATGGCTAGCGCCGCAGGGATCGCGCAGTATCGCGAATCCCTGCCGCTGCTGAAGCCGACAAACCGGAAGTGAAATTGAATAAGAGTAAAGAGAAATAATGAGAAATTTCCTAAGAGATATTTATATGTTCATATGGAAATGGTGTAAAATAGAATTATGTTGTATAAAATAATGTTTTATTCAACTTGTAAAATTTATAATGGAAAGAGGTTTTATGTATTCAATGGTTAATGATGGTTTGTTTGTCTTTAAAATTAATAAAATTTGTTTCAAAAAAAAAAACCTTTGTGTTGTATTGATGTATGGGCATTCATAAGGGGAAGGAGGAAATGACTTATTTAGACATCACTATGATTTGTAATGTGGACTTTTAAAATGACCACTATGCCACTATGCAATATAGATAAGATACTTTTTCTCCATAGTACTCCTGAATTCTTATCCCTTTTCTACATTTGCATTGAAGTATAACAAATGATAGCTTCACAATGTAGTGCTAGCCTCCCTATGTAGTAATTTTACACACAACGGGCTCTAAAATTGCTGAGTTCTTCTGACAGAACTAATGTCATACAATGATTGATAGTCAGTGTTACAAATAAGATCCTTGTTCCTTTCTCTGCTGGTGAAATGTTTTTGATCTGCTCTAAAAACATATCAGCATTTTAATTCCTAAGGCCAACCTCTGTCTTTCTACTTTTAAGTCATATAATGAATGGAATAAGTTATTTTGCTCTTGTTACCCATGGGTGTTCTGGTGACATCTGGAGGTAGACAGGTGGGCTGAGTAGTCCTGCCTCAGCCCATCACTTCTATTTATATGGTTTATTAAACTGCTGAAAGCTTTTGAACTCTCATTTCATTGTGAAATCTATTTCTCTGCATGAACAATTTATCTTAAATAATCTGCAGTTTTTCAGAGTTGGAATGTAACTCTTGATGCCTTCTTTAGTTAACTCTCTCACTATAATAACATAAGGTTCCAGTTATTCTATATTTCCACACAAGTGACTCTAAAATGTGGACCCCTGAGGCAGTGAAGTAATTCAAATTTTTTTTTTACTACTGGTTCTGTGGGCGTGGCTTGGTGGGTGTGGTAAGGGAAGGATCCAGTCAGAGGTGGTATTTGCTGGTTTTCTGGACTACTCAAAATTCTACCGGTTCTCCAGAACTGGTCAGAACCTGCTGAATACCACCTCTGCCCCGAGGGACATTTTTTCAGTTCTATCTTTTTTGCTTTCCATCTTTTCAAGAACAGCAGTCTCCACAAGTTTAATTAGAACTATACTGTATCAATTGTGGGTTACAATAGTAATATCTTGAAAACCTGAATCTCAAATTCCTCCTTTGTTATTACTAACAATATCAATCTTCTTCCTTATACTGTTTGTTACCAATGATGATAATTGTTTGCTCAATAAATGTCATCAATTCAGTACTCTTCCCTAAACTTTATTAGGATAAATGAATTTGATACTCTTCCTTGATTAGTCTCTCACTTCTCCAATTCCTGTTGTGCCATTTATAATGATAGAAGAATGTTCCTGATAGGTATGTAAAAAGAGCCATAGGAGTGTGTTCCAATCTTAGCAAAGTCATCCCTCCTCCCTACCAGACGCAAACAGGTAACTTTATTTGGCAAAAGCAATGTAGGAAGATGCTGCAGATACATGATTATTTTAATGGCAATAGCAAAAATGTCCTACCTGTCAATGAATACTTCAGCTTCAACCATAACAATACAAGAGCACCCAATAGATACAAACTCAAGGTAAAACTTGATTGCAGGAAATATGACTTCAGCAAGAGTGGTCAATGTCTGGAATACTCTACCTGACTCTGTGGTTTCTTCCCCAAACCTCAAAAACTTTAACCTTAGACTGTCTACTATTGACCTCACCCCTTTCCTAAGAGGTCTGTAGGGAGTATGCATAAGCGCACCAATGTGCCTACCGTCCCTGTCCTATTGTTTCTTTTATTTTTCTTATATGTATCCATTTCATGTATTTATAACTATGTTTATACTTATACCTGTTATCTTATAATTGCTTGACAAAATAAAATAAATAAATAAAAAATAAATAAATATAATTTTATACTGTGCAAGAGAAGATAATGGTCAACCACTTCTGTATTCTTCCAAGAAGGCCATACAAATAGACAAAATAAATTGAGTGACTATAAAGCCAGACAATAGGCCTCTGAGGTTGAATGTCACTCAACAAGCTGCAGATAGTCCTCAACTTTCTAGATGCATTTCACATAATCTGGGTATCATCCAACATTTATTGATATAAAATATGAAAACAAATAAAGTCCTTCAGAATTTATTGGGAAAAGAAAGCCTATGAACAATATCAAAATCTTTAAAAATTCACATTTTCATTATCCAATTTTGCAGAAAGATGTTTAGATTCTTATTTTGCAATAGTGTCAGACAGCATAATCACTATCTTCCTTATCTTTTACTTTGACACTAAGGTATTCATATAATGTATCTTCTTTTACATCCATGGCATCAGCTTCACACTTCAAAAGTTTATGGTGAATCATATTCAAAGAAATATATTCTCATCCACTATTTACACATGTTGCCATCACCTCGCTATCCGACTCCTTTTAATTGTCTCTCTTTATTAACTTGGTACCTAATATAACAGCTGAATCCTAGATATTGTCTGTGATATGCGTTCTGAATATGCCCCAGGAACAATGGAAGGTTTTTTTTCCCTTGGGGGCAGCACCATACTATTTCTCCCAAACATCCTCAAGCCACAGTTTTGCACCACCCTTGTCCATCCAGTCATTTCCTTGCACAATTACCCAGAGATACAAACACAGACCCCAAAGAATTTACTTGCTTTGGGACCTTTTTCTGCTTAAAAATAAAAACTGGTTGTAACTTCATTCCATTCACTAAGCATGAAAGAATTACAATAAACTAATTCTTTTCATGTCCCATCAACTTTATGAAAGTGTTTTTTCCCCTCAATGCTTGTCATGGTTCAATTGTAAGGGACATTGAATGTTACTGGACTTTTGTCCATATTTCTGACATCATCAAATTCTTGACTACACAGCTTATTTTGTTATTTTTTTAAAAAAGAACTCACTTTTACTTCAATAATTTTAGGTAGCACTTGAGAAATGTTAGTTCACTGCCTCAAGCAAAGCCCATATCTATTATAAATCTGGAACACCAGGCCACAGAGGAAAGAAAATTTGCTCAGCCATATAGTTTTTAGATTTCACCATCAAATGTGCATGCAGATGAATATTGGTTCTGGCAATGGCAGTGCCATTTTGCTAATATTCCATGACCCAGCTGTGGAAGTCATTTTCTAAAGCTAGGAACAAAGACACTCTATAACAGCATTCCTTCTTCTATGTTGACCTATCTTCTAAATTACTCCCTTCCTTTTTTAAAAAAATTAACAAACTTGTTTTTCATTTACTTCAAATGTAACTGTTTATCTACTCTGCTTTCCTCATAACTTTTAGTTTGAAAGCTGTATTCAATGATAACAATTGGCAATTCAAGTACATGATGATTATTTGCCTATCAGAAATGTGTGCAGTGGCAGGCAGGAAACAGCAAATTTTAATGTCAGCATTTACATCACTGCACAATTTTAAATACAGTAACAGTGCTACAACTAATTCAGCTGGAAAACAATTCCTGTGGGATAAAATAAAAGACTAAAGACAACATGTAGCTGCTTAGGTACGTGCTCTATAACTATAAAAACCATGAATTTTAAGTATCCCTTGCAACAATGTCCAGTTTTTTAACCCTGAGATTCTAATAATAAATACCAGAATTTTGTTTATTCCTATACAGGCTTGTGTTTCCAGTCAGGATTTCCTTGTGATATTTTAAAGTAGAAAATCATTCAGATCTCCTAAAAGTTCTGAAATTGCTTCTTTCAAGGTTTCATTACTTTTTGTCTAAGTACTAAACATTATGTTCACTTTAAAGCAAGATTCTAAATAACTCTATACATTTTAAAGGCTGCAATGTAATTCTAATGACATTCTCAAAAGATAATAGTTTAACCTCTGACCTGTCTGAAAAGATAGCAATTTCATTATAGCTGCTTAGCAAATTATTTTATGACTTTTTGCACATCAAATAAGACAAAGATACTTTATTGCAAATCCACTAAAAATTATTCAAGGCAACCATTGCTCTGCTTATTTAGCTGTGTCTCGATATTGTCATCTAGGACTTGTGTTATCAATACATTTGATTTAAATTTAAGCTAATACATGTTCTGAATCTTAGGGGATTTGGTTACACCCCAAATTATAGAAATGCTTCTCAGAAAAATAGTAGACCAACAAATGCCCATATCCATGCATTTTCAGAATTAGGGGGAGGGGGGAATGGGAACACTGGGCCATTCTAGTCACCTCTAATACTCTTATATCAATCAGAGTCAATTTCCAGTATTTCCATATTGAGCAGAAGGCCTGAAGTGAGAGCCCCAGGCATTTGTCCTAAAACATCTGGAACTTTCATGTTTGGGAACAAAAAGAAAAAGATAAGTACTTATTGACCCAGATATATTGACTACTTTATCATAGTTTAATTTCTAAAATGTTGGTTAACCACCGAGTGCATAAAATGAATAAACAACAAAACGTCTAAGTTAATGATTAAAAAATCAAATTATTTGTGCATGTTGTGCAAAGCAGTGGATGTGCTTAATTAGTCATTCCATTTTTCTTTTGCCCTCCTCCCCCTGAAGAACAAATGGCAACTGGGATTAAGCAAATATCTTCCTTATTGCAATTTAAGGGGATAGCAAAATAAAATAAAATAAAACCTATGGAGAGTTTGAATGTTGATTTATTTTGTAAAATCTTTAGCATTTCCATTACTTTGGCTGTTTGGCTCTATGAATGTATTTTTTTTAAAACTGCCTTGGGTCCTTAAGAAACTAAGCAACATTTATAATTTCTAAATAAACAAATGTTAAAAAATACATTTAATGCCTTTGAACCCAACATGTGATCGTTACAGAAATAAAAATTGAAACAGCTTCATAAATGCTTGAATTTTTCTTAAACAAATCCAGCAAAAAGGACCAGGTCAATTACTTAATTAATTATTTTAATGGTACATTAATTAACTCTTGTGGGTAAGGGCTTGGGGAGAAGAAATCAACTAAGGTATAAAATATAAGAGCATATCTATTATATCTCTCCCAAATAAGCAGTTTTCCTTCCATCCAGCTTTTATTCCCGCAAAGTGACCATGATGCACAAATTTCCAGAATACAAATACACTGGTATATATAATCTTAAATATCACAAATTTGCAAATGAAAAAAAAAAAAAAAAGACTTGTATATTTTGTGATGTAAAATTGCCAGGAAATCTAATAAGTTTTTCTTTGGGGGGCACTTTTTTTTTACTTTTATCAAAGTAAAGATCAGAAGGGGGAGGGGGAAAGGCCTTTAAATTGTTTTCATGGAAACAGCCCAGCTTATACTTATATTCATATAATCATATCAATGCTGGTTTCAGATAGAAAAATAATGTTCAACATACTCTTAAGACTATAGCATAGATGGTGTATTATGTTTGAAAATTTATCTCTCGAAAGATACTAAAACGTTTTAGCATTTAATCACTACCATAAATTGTTTCAATGCCCATTGCAAAATAATCTGTAATATCTTTTTCCCTAAACAACTTTTATCACAATACTTATGTCAATTCATAAAATATTTCCCTGGTCTTTTTAGAGTTGCCCACAGAAAGGGCGGGGGGAGCAGTATAGCAGCTATGGATGTGTCCTATTGGAGAATATGAATTCCAATACACCCAGGTGGTGGGGGGAAAAACAGGGTCAAGGGTGACAATGAATTATGTGTCTCAGAGTTGGCTACACCCAGGCAGTACCAAAAAATCCTTTTTAAGTTGTGGAAGTTTGGCTTGAGACTTATGATTTAAATGGGGGTAACTGCCAGAATCCTGACAGCTTTATTACATATCTGTTGTCTAACATTTGTCCTGGTGCATTCATTATCTGTTCCATCCTCATCTCTACCGAAGGGTAATGTTAAAGGATAACTGGCTTGAAGTAATCTTTAAGTGCATCGAATCATTCCTAAAAATTAAAGCTTCATGTTTTACTTTGTTAGAGAAAACACTTCCTTCAGGCGGGTTCAGGGGTGAGATTCTACCAGTTTGCACCTATTCACTAGAACCAGTTGTTAACATTCTAAGCAGTTCAGAGAACTGGTTGTTAGAAGAAATTACTGGCCTAATCCTGTAAGGAAGGCAGGAAGGAAACATTCTGGTGTTGCTTACAGAAACTGCCTCTCCGTTGACCCTTATTACATTCTTGGCAGGACTAGACTTCCTGTCTCAGGAACTTCTGTGGAGTTTCTTCTCCCTCCTTTGCTGGTACTTTGCTTGTGTGGAGTGACCGTTGAAAAAAGTGACTTATGACCGTTTTTCACATTTACGACTGTTGCAGCATCCCCACAGTCATGAAAGTCCAGACGAGGAGATGCGTGCCTCGATGTGAGTGATATTGAGTTGGCCACACCCAGCCAATAACATGACCACCAAGCCACGTCCACCCAGTTACATGACCACCAAACTACAACCACCAACTAAGCCATGCCCACAGAACCGGTTGTTAAAAATGTGTCCCACCCCTGGGCGGGTTATGTTGATGTGCTCTTTAGCTTAAGAAAGACATTTGAGATTATGGAGAGATTATATGCACTGTGTAAACCTCATTTAGAAAGGTTGTAATAATATGGCCAATATGCATTTACATATCATGTGCAGAAAAAGAAAGCAAGTAAAGGTATAGCAAATGAATTTGAATTGGTTTGGCTGAGATTCTTTGCTTCCATTTTTATTTATGGAGTATTTCTATATATATTTATGCTTTTGACTCAATGTTGACTTCTCTATAGAGTAATTCCTGTAGATTTAGAAGTGTACCATACATACACACTTATTATAAATACATATGCATACATATGCATGCACACACATACAAATACCCATAGTGTGCTGCTGCAGGTTCGCACTGGTTCAAGCAAACTAGTAGTTAAGATTCTGCAGTTTGGCGAACTGGCAAATCCCGCCCCTTCTCGTTTTTCAGGCCATTTTCTTGGCCATTTTTCAACCAGTTTTTTACCAATTTTGGGCTGTTTCTCAGCCATTTTCAGGCCATTTGTGGACCACTTTTTGGTCTGTTTTTAGGCTGTTTTCTGGGCTGTTTTCAGGCCACTTTGGGTGGTTTTCAGGTTGTTTTTCAGTCATTTTCAGGCTTTTTTTGGCCATTTTTCAGGCTGTTTTGGGGCTGTTTTCAGGGCATTCTTTGAAGTAAAATGTTACTTCAAAACAATGGAAGAATCAGAATTGGAAAAGAATACTATAGAACACCATCACATTTTAAAAACATTTTTGAAGCTTATTCTGGTAGATTTCATTAATGAAGGAGATGGTAAAACAAAAACAGGAAAGAGTACACTCAACAATAAATTGTAATGTTGGCAAAACAAAATACTGAGACCTACATAATGTTTCATTGGGAACATTTTGCAAATGAAGACATTCCAGATTTACATTATCAAGCTCTTCAATCCCCTCATTAACTTCCTTTTTAGAGTTATTTGTAGAATCTGGCTCCATCATCTTACCATATATAACCTCCTGAGAGATTATTTACACCAATCAAATGACCATTAAGAGGCACTATATATAACCAGGAAATTCTTATTGGACTTTTTCGGGTACAAAGTCAATAGAAGCTCCAGTAGGGATAAGACCATGCCTCCAACTGGTCAGTAATTAATATAACATCTAAAGTTATGGTGGGGAGACACTGAACTGATATCAATAAGAACAAAAGAAAATCTATAATATGACAGTGTATAGGCAAAAAGGGAAGCACAGCTTCTGTAGGTTTAGCAATCCAAATAATGCATCTAATATTATCCATAGAACACTATTCAGTTAATGAAAGGAAGCCAGCAAGACTAATATACTCTTTTGGAGCATAATTATTTAATCTATTTCTTAATGCTATATAACACTAATATTTGTGCTTAAAACACTCCTGAAAAAAAATGAATGGTGGGCACCTAACAATGTACTGCATATAGCCAGAGAATATAGGAAAGAATTAGGAGATTATTGGTTTAAAAACCGGTGGTTTAATTTTATTTTAATTTTTGTAAAATTCCACTAGTTCTAAGTTTCTTTACTGCCATGAAATATTAAATCCTTTTCTCTGGCTTGAAATTATGCAGGTTATATACTCCTGCAAAACTGTTAATTTAGCTGATGGAAGTTTAATAGATGCTTTCAGGTACACAAACAGAATATTGTGGAAGTACGTCTAACACATCCTCTGATTATTAAGAGAACATTTTCCCATTAACTAAAGAAACAGCATAGAACTGAGGAACAGATTCTTGCTGTTGCCACCCTACTTCATAAAATATAGGCACCCTCATTGTGCATGCTCTCAAAAGCTACAGTCATATAGTTGAGCGTGTTAATGTCTTCTCATAAGTTTTATTTTCCAACAGATCATTAGAAGAGACTGATCATGACAGTGCCTTCAGGATCAGTTCCAACTTTCTGTTAAAGGTGTATGCATAAGAACAATCATTTTCTTCCTAGCATTTTTCTCAGTATAGGGTCTGCTTTTTTGGATCAACCAAATTCATTCCTTACGGTAGGAATTGACTGACTGGTTTACCACAGGAACCTGACCTTGTGGCCTGAGAGAAAGTAATTGGTCCATAGTCACCCAGCTGATTGTCATGTTTAGGACAAGACTAGAACTCACAGTTTCCTAATTTCTAGCCTGCAACCTTAATACTAGAGCAGTGGTTCCAGAAGAAGAAGAAGAAGAAGAAGAAGAAGAAGAAGAAGAAGAAGAAGAAGAAGAAGAAGAAGAAGAAGAAGAAGAAGAAGAAGAAGAAGAAGAAGAAGAAGAAGAAGAAGAAGAAGAATTACTTTACTGTCATTGTACAAGTACATCAAAACTGTGGATGCATCCCAGCAACTGCTTGCAATACAACAAAACCAAAGCACTTAAAAATGAAGACAAGAAAAATAGAGCACCCACATCTCCATTTGCAACCAGAAAGTACAACATCTATGAATATACACAAAACATACATCCAACACTGACTGTGATGCTTTGCCGAGTATAATACACAAGAGATGGACTGTACTGCAATATGTCATCTGAATGGGGTATTGAGATCTCACATCTTTTCACATCTTAATAAGATAGTGACTTTGTGTTTATTTGCACTTCGGATGGCCCAGGGAAATAAACTGGTCTAATGGTGTGGGATTTTATTGACCTAAAGCGCCATCTAGACGGCAGCAGGTCAAAAAGGTAATTGCCAGGGTGTGAGGGGTCTTCTATAATGGCCTTGATTCTGCTTTGGCAGTGGGACCTGGCTAAGTCTGCCAGGGAGGGCAGAGGGCAACCAATGATCTTTTGAGCTGTGTTTATAACCCTCTGTACAGTTTTCCTGTCCTCAGCTGTGGAGCCTGCATACCACACACCCAGACAATAAGTCAGAGTGCTCTCCACAGAGGCTTTATAGAAAGCCAGCAACAGCTTCTTATCCAGATTGTTCTTCCTGAGAACCCACAAGAAGTCTAGCCGTTGCTGAGCCTTCTTCACTATGGCCTTAGTGTCAGGGGACCAGAAGATATCAGCTGAAATATGGATGCCAAGGAATCTGATCATAGGGACAGTTTCCACTCATTCTCCATTGATGATGAGTGGGGTGTGGTCCTGTCCATGTTTCCTGAAATCCATAATCAGTTCTTTGGTTTTATGGACATTCAGTGACATGTTGTTCTGTGAACACCAGATAGACAGGTTCTCTACTTCTGCCCTGGGGGGCAGTGGGATGCCTTAGGGGGGCACTGAGAGGCAAAAGGGCTGGCAGGGGAGGTGCTAGGAGGCAGCAGGGGGGCTCTGGAGTTGAGCGGCAGGGCACAATTCAGGGATGAGAAAAAATCCCAACACTGCTGCATTCGAGGTGAAGCCCTGCAGGATCACCCCATTGACTTTCACACTCTAGTGCAAGGAGCTCAATGGGGTGATTCTGGGGGCCTCACCTGAACACAGCCTTGGGAAAGGAGAGCAAAGCCAGAATGAGCAAAAAGCCAGAGTGGCTTTGCTCTCCTTTTCAAACATCCCCCCGCTGCCGCCGTGTTCGGGGCGGCGGAGCCTCACCCCGAATGCAGTGTTGGGAAAGGAGAGAAAAGCCAGAGTGAGCAAAAAGCCAGAATGGCTTTGCTCTCCTTTTCAAACATCCCGCCGCCGCCGCTGTGTTCGGTGCGGCGGGGCCTTGCCCTGAATGTAGTGTTGGGAAAGGAAAGCAATCTAGTCCAATGACCTGCTCCAGCAGGGTTGGAAGGGAGTATGTGTATATGTGTGTGCATGGCTGTCAAAACTCCAAAAACAGGTCAAGTAGTTCTGGGAAGGCCAGTCATAAATTAGAACACTTGTTAAGCAACCGGCCATTAAGTGAGGACCACTTTTATTTGGTTTGCCAGTCACCAAACCATGCCCACCCAGACATGTGACCAGCAAACTGCGCCAACAGTCATGTGACCAGCAAGCCATGCCCACACAGTCATGTGACCAGCAAGCCACACCCATCCAGTCACATTACCAGCAAACCACACCCTCAAATTAGGCCACGCCTACATAAATTTGAATCCCACCCCTGGATGCAGTGCATTGTGGATGAATTTGTAGCACCAAGGGGGCGGTGGACTGAAAAAGTTTGGGAACCACTGCACTAGAGCAAACTGTCTCTCAAATTAAAGAATGCCATTCTAAACCCACTATTCATTTACAGGTAATACCCAGTAGTGATTTTACTTTAGAGCATAGTTGTACAAAGTGATTAGAAAATGTAAGTGATATATAAAGATATAAGTGACAGAGTGCTTTCAATAAGATAAGGAAAACATTTTCAAAAGTACATCTGACTATCTATTGCTATAAATAATAGCTCTTGACCTTATATGCTTCACCTTGATAAAAGCTTTTAAATATGTGTGCTATTCTGCTTAAAGATATGTCCACAGCCAACTTGTCAGTTTGGATTAATATCAGTGGGACTCCATATTTCATGTTTTCACCTGGGTATCCTAATTAAAGCAGGTGTTGAGTTCCCCAAGTGTTATCTAAAAACCTATTTAAAATATTCAAAGTTCATACAAATTTCTTGCAGAATCATCAAAAAATATTTCATACACTGTAATTAGCATTAACCTCAACATTTCCCTCACTGATTTCTAGAGATTATCAATGAGAGGAATAGAAATTTGGATTTCTGAACTGATGATCATGGTTCAGAATCTGATTATCTAAATTTAAGAAGCTACTTTTAACATTGTAAGGGCTATTTGACTTCAAAATGCTGGGGGGGGGGGGGAAATAGCTTACAGACAATATACATTTCAATCAAAACAGAATAGAGATGGAAGGGACCTTGGAGGTCTTCTAGTCCAGCCCCTTGCTCAAGCAGGAGACCCTATACCATCCAGTGATGAAGCACCCCCAACTTGTAAGCTGTTCCACTGGTTAATTGTCCTCACTGTCAGGAAGTTTCTTCTTAATTCCAGGTTGCTTCTCTCTTTGATTAGTTTCCATCCATTGTTTCTTGTCCTGCACTCTTGTGCTTTGGAAAATAAATTGACCCCCTCCTCTTTTGTGGCAGCCTCTTACATACTGGACTGTTGTTATCATGTCCCCCCTAGTCCTTCTTTTCTCTAGACTAGCCAAACTCAAATCCTGCAACTGTTCTTCATCTTAATTGCTCTTCTTTGCACTTTTTTCCAAAGTCTCAACATCTTTTTTGTAATGTGGTGACATGAAGAAAGGCAGCCAAGTAGAAAGACATTTTAGGTATGTTTGTTGCAATAATTACCATCCACAATTAATTCCTCATGTGTTGCTCCTGTTTCAGAAAAAGAATGTGAGAAAGCAAAATAACTAAAACCAAGATCAGGAAAATTTATCTGTGTACATTTTAGAAATGTGTCCACAAACTATTTTTGAAATAATAATAGACTGCTGGTATTCATCATGTGATTTTCCTTTTAATCTAATTAGTCATTGCTGAATACATTATGCTGAACTGGTTAGTCCTTTGCTTAGATCCAGCTGGCCTATTTTTGTGTTTTTATAAATTCAATTAGAAGTTTGTCTGGAAATATAACCCATTTTGGATGGTTACATAAAAATGATAACCAGAATAATCTTTGGTTACTTCTCCCCAGTTCTTCTAAACATTTGAATTATATAATTTTCTCAAGTCAAGGTTTATAGATTTCTATCCTTCATTCACACAAAATACATGAGGGTCTTACTAAAAGAAAGTTTTTTCTTGGGATTCTCTTGAATATCTTATGGAGAATCAACTTTTAACAAAGAACAAAAAGAGGTTTCTTTCTTTCACACTCAAATGAGTATTTTATTTTAGCTGTATAGTTAAATTTCAGTACAGGTTGAACAGTGTGTAAGTGAAAACAGAGTACCTCATATTTATAACCTCTCAAATGTGTCTCTAACTATGAGCCTATGTAACATAATGTTCCAGTAATTTTAAAAAGGTTCAAACTAAATGTACTCAGTTCAAAATTGTCTATTTTTATTTTTTGTTAAAATATATTTACCTTAATGACTAATTCCAAGATCATTGTATTGAATTTTTCTTCCTATCTGATAATGTTTTCTCTCTCCCCATCCCTGCTATGATTTACCTAACCATTTTATAAAATTACACTCTACTTTCCATACCAAGACACAATTTTTCCATTATCTTCATCTGACCACATCCCTTTCCTGGTGTTAGTCAATATGGAAAAAGCAACAGAATGAAATTACTGCAAAGGGAAACTATAAAAGACATCTATAAACCAGATTATCTTGTCCACACTTCCTGCCAAACATACTGAATATTGCCATGCAGATATTTTGGACTGAAACACATTTCTGTACTACAATGCACAGTCTGGATATTGGTGTTCTTAGTTTGAAGTGTGAGGTTCATCACATAGTGATGAATTCATGTGGCATATCAAATAAACAAACAAGCAAGCAATAGGATTTCCTGTAAATGTTATATGGAAAACACATGATTCAAATATTATTCAAATCTCATAAACCTGAGATATATACTTCACTTCACTTTACTTTACATAGAATTGTAAGTCCTAGTCCCACTTTAGGCATGAAAACTGGCTGGGAGACTTTGGACCACCAAGTCATTCTCAGACCAATCAATCAGAAGGAGCTCCAGTTATGGAGAAAATAGTAGAAGGAAGGAATATTAGGTATGTTCATACTTGAGTTACTTATAAAGTAAGTTCCAAAAACCTATTCAAAATCTATGTGCTTATTCATTAGGCCTTTTAGAAATACAGCAAGTGTCCTTCTATCCTATTCTATCCTAATAAATATTCTATCCTAATAAACATGGGACAGATCCAGATTAAATTAGATAAATTAATGTATCATTGATAAGAATAGGACAGGTTAATTTTGAGTTCCCAGAAAATCCACTGATTTTAACTACAACAAAGTTCAGTTCTCTTCCCCTTGGTGGACCATTATGATTTTCATTAGAGCTACATTGAGAGTCATGTTTATGGAGATTCTCAGTCATCTAGGTCATGTTTTTTTCAAAGATCCTTTTTCAAGAGGCAACTGGACTTTCTTTCTGAACAGCTGAAGAAACTTCTTTGATGGAAAGTGAAATGTCTTAAAAAAATAACAAGAAAGTCCAGTTGTCTCTTGAAAAAGCACCTTTGGGATATTGAGAGCCATGGTGGCACAATGGTTAGAACTTAATACTGCAGGCTAATTTTGCTGAGTGCCAGCAGCTTGGCAGTTCAAATCTCACTGGCTTAAGGTTAACTCAGCGTTCCATCTTTTTGAAGTCAATAAAATGAGAACCTAGATTGTTGGAGGAAATATGTTGATTCTGTAAATTACTTAGAGAGGGCTGTAAAGCACTGTGAAGTGGTATATAAGTGTAAGTGCTATTGCTACATCCTAAAGTTCCCTGACTAAATGTGCAATGTCAGCAGCAACCTTCCAGTTAAAATAAAAATAAAGAGAAAAAAATGTTTAAACAAGCAATAGCTTTGAGATAACTGGCTTGGATATATACAAGAAACTGTGTATAACTAAATAAGAAAGGCATATTAATGAAATTGTTTCTAATTCAAATAAACTCACACAATTTCTGTGAAACAACAGGAGGGTTATTTTTTAAGCAACTCTGTTGCTATTTCTTTGGAGAAAGCCAAACAATGAGAAGCAACATTAACTAAGATTTCTTCCAAGTCAGTAACACAAACTGTTTTGCAAGCTGAAATGGGGGGCAAAGATGTCAAGAATTTCAGGTTCAAACATGCATGCTTTGCAACTGCTTATAACAGCAATTTAATCACATTTTTATTTGTTATGCTTGTTTTCCTTCTCTTTTTTCCCAGATGGTCCCTGACCCAAGGAAATTCCATTCTTGGAAGCCTCTGGCTCCATCTCAGTTTTGATCAGTTAGCTCCAACTACAGCTGAGCCAAAATTTCTTAAACACATTTCCTTCTTGAAACATTTCTTTATATTTTCATTTTTCTTACCCCTCAGGATGAAAAAAATCTGCAAATGTCATTTCTTCCTTTTGGTATCATGATGATCATCATCATGATCATGATCATGATCATCATCATCATCATAATCTACGTATGTCTTCCTTCATCCAACAATGGCTTGGAACAATGCTAGTTCAGCATTACAGAGGAAACCAACTAGCGATTGATTTATCACTTCAGATGTTGATTTTACCACTGCATTTCCAACAGGAAAGTGAGTAAGAAAGAATGAAATCAGCTGAGAGAGGGCCACTGTTGCTATTTCTGATTGTACATTCTCTCCCTGAGAAAGCAAGATGTGGTGTACTTCTTCCAAGTTAAAAGGGTGATGATGATGATGGTGAGACATTACCAAGCTGCATGAAAATATCTGCCTTATCATTTCCCCTCCAAAAACAGGGGAACTTTTTTTTAACATCACTAATATTATATTATATCCTCTGCTCACTTTCTTCCTTGGTCTGCATAATGGAGCTTACAGTGTAATTAGACTATATTAAATTCCAACTTTTAAAAAGTTATCCTAGGTTATTGTACCAGTTTTGTGATACATTTTTAATGACATAAAAGAAAACGGTGTGAAAATGTACCACATCATTTCCTACTGAATTTAATTTCATTTTAAATGTTCAGTTTATATGGTTGCAAAAGTTATAAAATTATGCAGATGAAAAAAGTAAACTTATCCAAGTTATTTTACCTTGATGGGGGGTCATTTTGAAGGTAGGTATCCATTCCAAAACTTGTTTCTTCTGAAAAGACTTTTAAAAATAGAGATTATGTAAACACCTGTTATTAATTAGCAAAACAGTTTTTTCAATTGCATAACCTTTGGAAAACCAGAGGAGAAAAATATCAAAAATGGTATTATAGTGTTTGTATTGAAAAATGATTGGTTTAATCACTAGAACTGAGAATAGTTTACATGAGAAAAGCTGAAAATTACAATCCATGTGGCCCAAAGTTTTTACACAAAATTGGGGTCCATAAATAGCTGCAAAAATGTGCAGCTGGTTCATAATGACAGCCATCTGTTAGATTAAGAAGTTGGAGGAGTTATTCCTTACAGTTCATCAAACAAATGCTAGGTACACTTAACAATGATCTTGAAAAAGACAAAATGCTGCATTTATCAACATGGTTCAATTTCTGTATTTAAATTTTCCAGGTATTTTATTATATCAAACTACTTATCTATAGGTAGGTAACATACCTATGCTACTTATACCTACATCTATCACACATTATGAAAATGTACATGTGTAATAATGCTAACATTATGATGTCACGGTAAAATGTATGTATATTCCCTTAAATAAGATTTAGGATTAGAAATGTAGTTCAGTATTCTTTGCAAACACAGAGAAAACCAGACTTTTCACATCTCTCTATTATTCTAGATATACTCTTTTGTAGTTAGAGAAATGGGATATAATTAAATTTAAAAATTAAAAACATGTTTAAAAATTAAAGAAAAGTTGACAAGACTGTTGGTTCACATAGAAACTGGATTCAGATATAGTGTTTGGGCTGGATTGACTTCATTGGGTATTTAATGTATTGAATCAGGGGTGTCAAACTCACATTGTCACAGCGGCATCATGTGATGCATCGGGACTTTTTCTCCCTTCGCTAAACTGGACATGGGCATGGCCAGTGCATAATGATCTGGCCCGCTGTCAGGTGAGGCTCCATTCAAAATCTAAGAAAGAAAACCTTAGACTCCATTGTTTTAGAGAAAAGACTTTTCTTGAAAATTGATATGGTAGCATCAGAAGAATTCAAGATCTGAAGCAATAGGCGTGAAAATCACCTATACAAAGTTATGCCATTGTTCCCACCCCCAATAGTTCAAACTGGCCATCCAATCTGCGATGTGTATAATGACATGTGGGGCATCTTCAGGTGGTGTTTCAGTCATCTGGCACACCAGGATGGTTGACCTTGGCCTGGATAAGGGCTACATCTACGCAGTAAGCAAATAAGGATAGTCAAGAAAACGTTTTAAGTTTTACATTTCACCATCTCAAGCCTCCAGCACTCTTCCCCCCAGAAAGCCCAATTAATCTTCCTCCCCCCCAATTCTATGGCAGCCGGAAAGACAAGCAGAAGAAGGATTCTTGGAGGCTGATACCTGTAGGCCCAGAGTTTGACAACCCTGCATTGAGTAAAACATAGCATTATTTTTAATATATCCTCAGCTGTAGTAAACATTGTGAAGGTGTTTCTAGTCTGGCTGAGATTTGGCTATGGTATAACTCATCTCTACTCCTTTTTCCACTCCCCTATCTATCCCATTTTTGGCTCTAAAAATGGGATATATAGATGGGAGTTATCTTTGCCGACACAGAATCAGCTGGCAAAAAGTGGTTTCATACAATAAAGAAGAGTTTAGCTGACAAAAAAAGGATGTCAGCTGGCAGAAATGTCTTTTTTCTTATCCTGTTTCTCTCTTGACAATGCACTTTAGAAAAGATATTTCCTTAGAAAGCCTGAAGTTCCGATAGTGTAGTTGAGGTTGAAGAGAAGTGACCATCAGCATCTAGAATAGTGTTTCTAAGCCTAGGCAATTTGAAATTGTATGGACTAACTACAAGAATTCTCCAGCCAGCATGCTAACTAGAGAATTTTTGGAATTAAAGTTTATACTTCTTAAAGAACTAGAAGACTATAGGTTTCCCAACCTTATTCTGATACACCTCAAAAAAATTTAAAGTAGTACAAAGGTTCATTCATTCAGTTCATTCAAGATAATGTATTATCATAGCAGCAAATATAGAGATGAGACAGCTGTTAAACACAATTTAAATCTCCTTTAAACCACCCCCTCCTTTATTGGGTATAGAGGTATAGATTGTTCTGCAACCACCCTTATTCTGTTTTAATGTATTTTCTATCCTTAGTACAGTTTTTACTTAGCTTGTTTTGTAAAGACTGGGATGGTTTAAATATATTATTTATTAATAAAGAACTAGGAACTAGGACTGTACAAAGTTTCAAAGAAGTGCTTCAATTAGACAAGGCTTTGATAAAAACTTTGAACTGAAGCAACTTACATTGCCTGGACTAATTAACTAAGAGTGTATTGATAGAAAAAACACATCATCCCACAAGAGCAAATCAGTGGGTTATTCTTCAGAGTTATGCTAAGCTAGGTTCTCCAGAAAAGCAGCTGAAAAAGACGCTTATGAAACAATTCATTAAAAAGTTTTTAATTTAATTTAATTTTAATTTGAAGGCTACTGTGCATTTTTTTTTTATTCATCCCTGCTATCCATCCTCTGATTTAAAAGATAAATGTGTGTGGAAATATATATGTGGTTTAAGCCACATGTGTGAGTGGCTGCTATTCTGATGGTCTTTGAGAGGACATTCAAGGCCTAGGTTTTTTCCTAGATATTGGGTGAGGGGGGTGTATGACATGTTTGTTTTGTTGGCTCATCCTCCCATATTTTAATATTGTTCTATGTTTTTTTAGTTCCTTTTCTATTTATTTTTATGTTTTGAATTGCCCAGAGTCATTCAAATAAAATAAAATAAAAAAATAAATACATAAAATATACATTCTCGGCTATAATCATTGCATGGCAGGAAAAAAAAAGGTGTGGTTTTTTTTGTATATTTTTGTTTCCAATTGCTGGTTGTCCTAATTTTTGCAGTCCAAAGTTGGGAGCCCAAATTTTAATTTTATTCTGAGGAAAATTGTAATGTCTTCAATTATAATGCTTCCTTATAATCTCCTATGAAATAAAACGTTTAGAATCAAATGGTATTAGCTTCACATTTTGAATCAGACACTCATGACTCTGAGTTTCAAAACTTTAGGTCAAACTGAATCATAGGTGATTTTGCACAGTCCGAGGCATATTCTAAATGAAGGAACAATGGAAGAAGGAATGCTAACAGAAAGAGAGCTTTTTCCAGGGGTAGTGTCTTGTTGAGTTTCACTACCAAGAAAATAATCACATCCTCCATATGTGGAATTTTTATTTACATGAGCTAGCATTTGATCATTCATATCATGTGTATCATTCCACCCAAGTGAGCCAGAATTATTTAAAGCTGGATTTTCTTTCCAAGAAAATCTGCCAATCTTGGCAGAGATATGTAGGCGCCATAGCTCACTTTTGTCTCTTTATCTGGACTAGAATTTCTGTCTACCCATTTCTCATTTCCTTGGATCAGTTTCCTAAAGTGTCATCTGATAGATAAAAGTTGGAAAGACTATTTTTGTGGCATTGGGTTTATTCATATCTCCATTTATTATAATTGCATCAGGGTGTGCTAAAGAGTTTTAATATTATGATATTACAATTTAAGTATTAATTTCCTTTATTTTCCAAGAAAGCACAAAATCTCTCAAAATGTTCCTAAATTCCAAGTTGGAGAAAAAACATCTAATCAAACCCATCATGTTTACAACTCCATTTTCATATTTAATGTACCATCATTTCTAAGCTATTATTCCATATATTAAAGCTGTGTCACAATTCATCCTATATGCAACATAATTGCTGGGAAATTAGAATAGAATAGAATAGAATAGAATAGAATAGAATAGAATAGAATAGAATAGAATAGAATAGAATAGAATAGAATTCTTTATTGGCCAAGTGTGATTGAACAGACAAGGAATTTGTCTTGGTGCAATTACCATTCTCTAATACCAAATGGACTAGTCTTGCATTCCTTGATCTGATTTAGTATGCATCTCATGCTTTTTCTCCACATAATGGAATCATTGCAGAATTTCCACAAAATTGAGTCATGATTCTACAAAAAAAGTTCAGTGAGACATAGCTATTCCAGGCAGTAGAATATAGGTTTCACAGTTCTATCATTTTTGGAAGTAAGTCCCATTCGGGTAGGTAGGGCTTACTACTGATTTAGCCTATATCACAGGTGTCAAACTCATGGCATGATGTTGCCATTACGTGAACTTTTTCTATTTGAGGAGTGGGTGTCACCTGCGCGTGAAGCATCCAGCCTTTGGGCTGCCAGTTTGATACCCCTGGCCTATGTAATTATGTAAAAATGCAATTCTTTTATAATTAGCTAAAAGTCAGATTATGTAATTATATTTATTTTAATGCAAGGATTTATAAAAGCAGAGGATGTAACTATCTTTCAAATCTATTAAATTCAATGGGAGGATGGATAGGGAAGACAAACACTATTGCTCAACTGAAAGATTAGCAACTTTTGCCTTCTCTATTTTTCATGTGTATGTAATTCAGTGGCCAGTATAAGAAGTTTCTAGAACTAGTTATCATTTTGTGTTTCCCCTTTTGACTTATATCTTTTAAATGTGAGAGTAATTATGCATCCAAAAATTCATTCGATTAATCAGCTGTTGTATTTCACCAATGATAATGTGATAGCGATCAGGACTGCATATTTTAAATGTGCTGGTATATGTGAAGAAGGTGTTTTCCTGAATTCCTATATGACTTTCCTATCTCCTTGATCTTCCAGCTTGACTCAGGATTTATAAGTTGGAGCTCACTACGAGGTTCTCTTTAAGCAGGAATAAGCCTCCACAGAAGTAACCTTGTTAATATACAGGTTGTATTGTATTCTAAGTATGTCAGAGCTTCCCTGAATCTTGGTACCTTCCAGTTGTTGATTTCAGCTTGTGGAATTCTAAGCAATATTGCTTGGAGAATTCTGGGAACAGTACACAGTTGAAGGACATTCAGGATGGAGAAAGCTGCTGTATATATGTGATGACACACTTTTGAAATGTGTGCATATAGTCAGCTAATTGATGTGATTTCTTAATTGATCTGAAACTTAGTTCATGGGGATGGATTCGACATATGATTTCTCCATTACACATTTTAGTTATTTTTCCTAGAATGGCTCACAGGAATGTAACATTATCTCTGTCTCCCCACCAAGCAAGATTGATTATTCTAATGACATTTGAGTACCTGAGAATTAGGGAGATGATTTTTCAGATAGAAAGTGGCATACATTCTGGTTTTATCCATCAATATCAAAAAGCTACTACAGGCAAAGTGACAGTTCTTGCAGATAATAGCTAAAGCTTAAAAAGATCTCTGAATAGCACACACTTTGTAGAAAGAATTGGCTTGGTAATAAGCTTTAATGAGTTGGAGTGCCTGTAAGAAACTGGGACTTTCAAGAGACACTTGATTGGCACTTTCTTGTATCTAATTCATTTAACTGATTCCTATAAAACACATACTTGTGAGCTCTTCAATTATCTTGTCTAGTCAGACTTTTATGGTTATTGACATGTTTGCTGGAATCCCTAACCAACTTCCAGATGTGATTTGTCTTCCTCCAGAAAATGCAGCTGAGTAGCAATCAGACACTTCCTAACCTTAGGGCTACTTGTCTTTGCCATAGTAACTTTGAACTATTCTACTGATGTTTCCCCAGTCATTTTGTTGGGTGAAGTGGAGGTCATGTGGTGTCTCCCTCCTTGCGCTTGCTAGCCAAAATAATTTTTACAAAAAGTTGTGTTACTGTTCAAATATAAATTCTTACTTGAAGTAGCATGTCATAATGCTCTGTGAAATAGTTCTCAATATCATGCTCCATGAGAGAATCATTATTGTTATTGAAAAGTTAAGAAAGCAGCAGATCAGAAGTACAGAAAGTTAACAAATATGGTCCAAAGATATATTGTCTGTCTCTCTGTCTCTGTCTCTGTCTCTGTCTCTCTCTCTCTCTCTCTCTCTCTCTTCTATCTATCTATTTGTTACAATTGTACACCAGTATCATTTTTATCTTATGCTTCCTCTTGTCACTCTCCAAGCAAGCCCACTAACTAGGAAGAAATCTTAAATACTACCATAGTTCTTCTATTGAATCTGTGTATACCTTGTACTTTGCTTACTTTGGCATGGAGAAAACCCAGTGGCTAGATTCTGTCTGTCTCCCTCTTTCAATGTACAACTCTCAGATAGAATGATAATAAAAATATTATATTGCACAACCCTTATTCAAATCTATTAGATCATTCTAAACCAATGGGTATTTATATTGTTCTTAAAGCATCATTGGGTAAAATGCTTAAGTTCAGCCCACGGTCATTTAATGTTCTCATCATTTTTGGCAAATGTTGCCTCATCATTTTTGGCAAATGTTGCCTGAGATGAGATGATAAAGGAAATCATGAGTTTGAGCCCTGCTGTTGTTCTATTTGAGTACTTTGTTCTTTTTCCTTTTTGTCAATGATCATGTTCCAAGTTCCACATTGGGATGCAATCCAAGTTATTGTCTTATTCAAAAAGTAGCATGCAAAGCAATAACTATTTTACTTGGGCAAACAAAACATAGTTTAGAATAACAATGAATAAATTGAATGAAGATGATGAAGGAGTAAGACAATATGCACAACAATTCCCATCTTTTATGGAATAGATGAATGCTGAAGCAATGAAAAAACATTGGGCAATTACTCCAAAAAAGTGTTTCTGGGAAAAGTTTCAAAAACTTTGATAGTGGTTATCCAGAAGTTAAATATTTAGAGTGAATCAAAATGACTAAACACCCACAATACATACAGCAGAGAAAACAACAGCCAAAGATGGTAAGTTAACTTAGTCCTAACATAGTTCATTGGTAGGATGTTGTTCAGGAGAAAATTATTTTCAAGAAACAGCAGGATACAACAGATTAAAAAAAAACCAAAGCAACATATAAAGTATAATTGCGGAACAGTTGGCATGCCATTTATTTGCACCCATGATTTCTCATAAATGAGGAATAGCAGTAATAATAAATAGTACAAGAGTAAGAGAAAGTAATTGCAAGTAGAAGGTTGGAAATTAAAAGGAATTAAAAGTGGAAGGTAAAGAAAAGGAATTAAAAAGAATACCAACAAAAGTGGTACTGGCAGAACAGCTCTTTTAATATTTATGGCTTGGATTTTTGTTTTCATTTTAATCAATTTTCCATTTTTCCTCATGTTGTATGTAACAGAATTATTATTACATTTAACAGCATATTTTCAGTTGATGTCATATAATTCATATCTTAAACAAGATTGTTAGGAATAACATAGGTTAACTAACGTAGTTTGGGTAAAATAATATATATAGACTATAATAGTGAGTTTAAGTGTGTGTCACTTTAAACTGCAAAGCATGTAATTTTGGGTGCAGTTGTAAAATCGCCATAAGAGGGAGCAAGAGAACTGGATTGATTGCTGGCTTACTGGATTGCTTGCTGACGATGATGGATTGATGGTGTGATAACTGCGTGTTCTCTGCTGTTGCTGAAGGAAGAAAAGAGGTTTGACCTCTTCATATCTCTACTGCAAGGAGATATATTACTGGACTGATATTTGTAAGTTTACTGACCTCTTTTTCGACACTGGGCTTTGCAACTGATTAATCCCCAGATGGACTGAACTGCTGAATGATATATGGACTGTTTTGACTATGCTAAAAATCTTGCTGGAATAAACTATTTAACTAGCACAGTGTATCTGTTTTACTGAGTGTAAGCTACAAAAATGTTTATCTCACATATTTGCCTGCCTGCCTGCCGTGCAGATTCTGCTAGGGTGTATATCCCTAACAAAGATCTCAGTTCCTGTTTAGTCAATCATTAATTTCCAATACCGTACTTAAAGAAGAAATTATGAAAATACCACATTGCATTCCATATTACACTGATATCACTAAAAAGCCACACTCAGTATAAATAACAATACACATTTGGATGTGCAGAATGTTTAAAGCAACACTGTGTTAATACTTGAATTTATTTAAGCAGAGTTTAACCCTATTATTTAGTTAAATGTGCATGTGGAGAGAGAAAGAGAGTGAGATACCTTAATCTATGTATATTTCTTCAAATGAATGTTTAATTCATGTGAGGAAATCCAAGTGTAAGTACAACCTCACCCCAGGAACTCAACATGTAACCAATTATTCTCTCCCTCGCTGTCTCTCTCTCCTTCTTCCTCTCCTTCTCCTTCTCCTTCTCCCTCCCCACCACCTTGATGCTCTTGGAACTTGGTTCTTTGCTTGTAGATATTTCATTACCCAAATAGGTAGCATCCACAGTGTAAGTAAATGGAGGATTTACTCCCTATTTATTTACTTTACTTCACCTTGGCAATATTGGTAGGTGTTTGGTTTTCTCCTTGGTGATTCTTTGATTAAACTATTGTTTTCTGCCTCATTGTTTGGCATTGATTTCTACTTATTTAAGTGTTAGTTCCTGGAGGGAATATGTTCCAGTCTTTTTGTTTCCTTTCTAGTTTTTATTGTTTCTTTTGAATGATGTGTAAATCATTTCACTCCACAGTTCAACCCTGAGCTAAATATATTCTCCTTTATTGGCATTATCTCTGTCTGTCTGTTTATCTCTCCTTCCTTCCCTCCTCCCACCCTCCCCCCTCTCTCCCTCCACAACCCACTTTGCAGAAATTGTGTCACAGGAAAAATTTGGGAGACAGGAACATAATTTGTAATCTGCAAAATAAAATCTTTTCCTGATTTTATCCAATGTTTGTACAACTCTTCTCCCCAACTTTACTGCTTCTTTAACCTTTTCACACTAACAGGTAGTGTGTTTGGTCTCATATTGTGTTTTCTTCCTTTTTCCGGATAGTTCTGCTGTGGCACAAGGCCATCCCATACTTCGCCCAGTCCCAGCAATCCCATACTTGTCTGTTACCATCCATCATGATATGTTTTTAATAAATGAGATTGTTGTATGATTTTAAACTCCTATCACTTTTGCAGCATTATTTGGCTAGTATTCTATCAGATAGTGCAGAATGTGTTGCCTCTCTTCTCCTTTCTTTCAGCTGAGATCTTTCAAGAATTTGTTCTCTAATAAAATGGCAAACTTCATTCTTTTCTACCTATCAGCCAATCCACATCACTTCCTCTGTTATCTTTATTTCTCTAGCTTTTAAATTTATTCCTCTTTTGAAGAATGATATTTGACAAATCATAAAAGGCTGTCCTCATAGTACTTCCTCCCTTTCCTATTCTATTACTTGCCATGTGAGCTGTCCCTTAATGAATGATAGTTTTCCAGAGTCTTTTAAATACACTGAGAAACCTTTCTGTGTGATGTGTTGTTTTTTTTGCACAATTACTGGCCTGTGTTTTTTGGTTCCCTTTTTGTCTAAAGGAAAAAAGTTGCCCTTTCATGATTTTATTCTGAAAGCCTCGATTGATATTCATCAGAATTGGTGCAGACAACTCAATGGAGTCAACATTTTCTCAAATTCTAAATGACATTTTGGTGACCAAGTGCTAGCATCTTGATCAGTGCTGATTATTTTGGAACTGTCAATAGCATTTGATCATCATATTTTGATGTCTTGGTTATCAACTTTGGACATCATTGACAGTACATCTGATATCTTTTTTTATGATTGGATTAGAGTAGCAAGTGTCTCCTAAGAATTGGTTTTGAATCCTATTGTATTTACCCTTCCTATAGGTGCCCTAATACATGTCAGAGTGTCCAATATCATTGTTATGTTGTTGATCCTCAAATCTACTGATCTTTTGTGGTCCTTGAAAAGAATGCATAACTCAGAGCCAATCATTGATATTTATGTTTATAATCCTGTAGTTAAATGTCTTAGTATATGCCTGGCCTTACGCTTCCTTGTCTCATGATGAATCTCCAGACACAACAAAATTTCCTCTGGTAATTAAATATTAAATATCCTAAATCTTATGGAGTTTGTCTGTGATAGACAAGAACAGAGCTACAAAACCTGAGAAGGATCAAGAAGCATGAAATATTGCAAACAGCAGAGCAGCTATGATGATTTACCTCGCTGTGAGTGACCTAATTCTTGTGCATTTCAGGGATTTACTTATAGCAAAGACACTTGAAAAACCCTCTTGGTATATATTTTAAAACACTTTAAAAAATCCAGGTTCCAATATGAATCATTTCAGAAAATTATGCAACAAATATATTTGGGGTAGGCTGGCAATCTGCATTTATAAATCAAATAAAATATACTGCAAGTCATCTTGAGAAGCAAAACTTGCCTTTAAAGCAAGAAATGTTAATTGCCTTCACTTTAAATTCATTGCCCAGAAGTTATTAAGCTGTGATACATGTAACAGAAATAATTTAAAAAAAAAGAACAGAAATTAATTTTGAAACAAATCATTTGCAAAACTCAGGAGTGCATATTTCCAAGAAAGAAGATGCAGTTTCTTTCTTTCTAAAGCCAAGGTGCAGGTGGGAGGAGGGAAAGCTTTGCTAATCATTATTCAGGTCAAATTCTCACATTCTCACATGAACACAGAACAATTTAATCTCCAACATAAACTAAGTGAGTTAAATCCTAACATACTAGAAGATAAGAAAATGCTATCTTGTAAATTTAATGTCATATTTACATTGTGCTGTAGTACCATTACATTTGTTCTCCTTATTGATAAAAAAAAATCAATATAGCCAATTATTTATATGGGATTAATTTATCCAAAGCTAACATAAAGAGCATTACTTTCTCTTTCTCTCATTAACTGATTTAGTTAGGACACACCTGCATGTTAGGCCTACAAACCACATGAGGCCTACAAGCAGCTCTGTACAGTCTACCAGCATTTAAAAATAGCAATAGCACAGATTCATATACTGATTCACAATGGTTTATAGCCATTTCTAAGCAGTTTATAGAGTCAGCATATTGCCCCCACAACCTGGGTCCTCATTTAACAACCTTAAAGGATAGAGGCTGAGTCAATGCTAAGCCAATAAGAATCAAACTGCTGGCAGTTGGCAGACTTAGTCTGCAATACTAGTGCACCAGCACGACTCTATATAATGTAATAAACTTGCCACTGCCCTGAAATTCATGGTTCTGAGTGCTTTCAAGTCTGATCACCAGTGGTGTATGAACCATTAAGCAGACTTAGGGTGCTTAGGGCACCACAAAGTTGAGAGAGAAAAACCCAATGAAGATTTGTAAAAAAATCTTGTATGTACAAAGGAGAGGGGCACCAAGATTTGTCAGTGTTTAGAGCACCAGCGAACCTTAATCTGCCACTGCTGATCACTACTTCTAACTCTAGTGGTATCATTGTTCTGCTAGCTACCAAACATTAATTTGGCATAAAAATTCAAAAACCTGTAGTTCTCTAAAGAAGCAATGATATCACAAATATATCACAGAAAAAGAGCCAATATCATCAGGATGAGGATCACAAGCCATTAAAGCCAACCTCTTTAACACATTCTTCGGCTCAGTATTTGTAAACAGCAATGGATCATGCCCAGTATTTCCTAGCCGTACCACAGATAACAACAATGATCTAATACATATCGATTTCACAGAAGACAATGTTAAAAAATCACTACGCAATCTAAAACCATCTCTATCTATTGGACCGGATGGAATATGTGCCTACTTCTTAAGAAAGCTATCCACTGCCATAGCCAAACCTCTAAGCATAATCTTTGAAAAATCTTTCAGGACCAGCTCCTTGCCTAACCTATGGTCACAAGCCACAGTCATCCCCATCTTCAAAAAGGGAGACCCAAGCCTAGTTGAAAATTACAGGCCAATCTCCTTATGCTGCGTCACCTGTAAAGTCATGGAATCAATTATTAACCAATCCATCATCCTCCACTTAGAGACAAACAACCTACTCTCCAATAAACAATTTGGTTTCAGAAAAAAACTATCCTGTAATCTGCAACTCTTACACTGCAAAAACATATGGACGACACAACTCGACCAGGGCAAAGCAATAGACGCAATCTACATAGACTTCTGTAAAGCCTTTGATTCAGTGGTACACAACAAACTACTCCTAAAAATAAAATCCTATGGTATCTCTGGACAACTGAATAACTGGATAGAAGCATTCCTGTCAAACAGACAACAAATGGTCAAAATCGGGAGCGTCCTATCAAATCCAGTACCTGTCAATAGTGGTGTCCCCCAGGGCAGTGTTCTAGGACCAACTCTCTTCATACTCTACATAAACGACCTCTGTGGTCATATTAAGAGCAATTGCGTTCTCTTCGCTGATGATGTAAAGCTGTTCAATACCACAGACAATACTGCTACCCTACAAAAAGATCTTGACTATGTATCTGAATGGTCAAACAAATGGCAACTTCAAATCTCAACAAATAAATGCTCTGTCCTACATATTGGCAAAAAAAATCAGAAAATAAAATACAAGCTGAATAGCCAAGATCTTGTTGATGACACAAGCTCTGTAAAGGACCTTGGAATACTCACCTCTAATGATCTAAGTGCTAGAGCCCACTGCAACTACATAGCCAAAAAGGCATTAAGAGTTGTTAACCTAATCCTACGTAGCTTTTTCTCTGGTAATATCACACTACTAACCAGAGCATACAAAACATTTGCTAGACCAATACTCGAATACAGTTCATCAGTCTGGAACCCTCATTACGTATCTGATATTAACACAATTGAGAAAGTCCAGAAATATTTCACAAGAAGAGTTCTCCACTCTTCTACTCGTTGTAGAATACCTTATGCCACCAGACTTGAAATTCTAGAACTAGAAAACCTTGAATTACGCCGTCTTCGGTCTGACTTAAGCATGGTATATAAAATCATACATTGCAATGTCCTACCTGTCAATGAATACTTCAGCTTCAACCATAACAACACAAGAGCACACAATAGATACAAACTCAAAGTAAACCGCACCAAACTTGATTGCAGGAAATACGACTTCAGCAATAGAGTGGTCAATGTCTGGAATACTCTACCCGACTCTGTAGTTTCTTCCCCAAACCCCAAAAACTTTAACCTTAGACTGTCTACTATTGACCTCACCCCTTTCCTAAGAGGTCTGTAGGGGGCGTGCATAAGCGCACCAACGTGCCTACCGTCCCTGTCCTATTGTTTCTCTTATTCTTTTATTTTTCTTATATGTGCCCATTTCATGTATTCACAACTATGTATACACTTATACTTATTATCTTGTAAACAATTGGCAAATCAAATAAATAAATAAATAAAATAAAATAAATATACAGAAGGATCTTGAGAGACTTGAACATTTGGTTGCCATCTAACAAAATGAAATTCAATGGTGAAAAAAAGTAAGGTTCTGCATTTAGCCAAGAAAAACCAAATGCATAGATACAGTATATGTGGTACCTCTTTCAGTACCCCTCTCTGTGAAATGATTAGGGGGCTGGAGGCTAAAACAACGGTGGCTGGAATTGCGGATGTCTAGTTTAATGAAAAGAAGGAGCAGGGGTGACATGATAGCAGTATTCCAATATTTCAGGGGTTGCCATAAAGAAGAGGGAATCAAGTTATTCTCCAAAGCACCTGAGAGGATAAGAGGATAAAGAAGCAATAAATGGAAACTAATCAAGGAGAGAAGCAACCTAGAATTAAGAAGAAATTTCCTGACAGTTCGAGCAATTAATCAGTGGAACAACTCGCCTCCAGAAGTTGTGAATGCTCCAATACTGGAAGTTTTTAAGAAGAGTTTGGACAACACTTTGTCTGAAATGGTATAGGGTTTTCTACCTGGGCAGAGGGTTGGACTAGAAAACCTCCAAGGTCCCTTCCAACTCTGTTATTCTCTTTTTTCTTTTCTATTCTGTTCTCCTGCATTAGTCATTAAAAATGGAAGTAGGACAAAATTACAACTCTTGTGAAACCAATATTTATTATATAGAATTGATATAGAAGATTGGCTTGTAGTTTATGCCTAGAAGATGAAGTGCTACTTATTTTATAGAAAAATCTAATTAACCCTTTGCAGCAACCCTTCCCAAGTGCCTAACCACCTTTTTTTTTTTAGATGTATTGTGATATTCTGCAATTGTTCATTGCAAAACAAAAACAAAAAAAAGGGATTATGTCTACCATGCTTATATGGTTAAACATATTTCATGAACAGCAGTGGCCAAATACCAAACAATAGGAACAGTAGAAGTTGCCTTTTTTCCAATTAACAGAAAATTATCTCTAAACCCTGCATTCTATAATCAACACAGTTCTAATCAAACTATTTCAAACTCTTGAATTGTCATTCCTCAATGGGACTGGCCCGCCCCACTTGTACTGGATGAAGGGGCCTAATGCAGATCCCATCAGCCAAGGAATATCTATTTCTAAATATTTCAAGGAAATATTTGGTATATAAATTGAGAAAACAGACAAAAATATTAAAATTACAAATGGGAACACAGTAATAACAAATATTTTAAAGATAGAAAAAAGAATTTAATCCGTAGAATTTTAAAATACATAAAGGAGAAGACATTTTCTTGTCAATTCTTGATGAATACCTAAAGAAACAAAAACTATCAAAAATCGCAGAAAACAGAAATAATTAATGAATGGACCTATGCCAATAAGAGAGATTTCTGAAGCTATGATAAATGAGAAAATAGGAGGCAAAGTGCCTAGACCAGATGGTTTATCAGCCTCTTATAAACATATTGAAGATGAACAATTATTGAAAAAAAGATTTCTATTTTACAGACAATTGGATAGAAAATATTTTGTATTAATTGCTAAAGACTTGAACTCACCCCCAAATTACTACCTGATATGATTACATAGAAAACTTTTCTAATGAATACACACAGAAATACACACACTTATACCTATATACAGTACATACATTATATGCAAATGTGATTTCGGTATCTTTTAAAAATATTACTCTATCTTGGGCTAATTTAACTTTCTTTCAGTCATGGATACTATAGCCAATTCCATAATTCTTTCCCCAAAGTGGAACTTAATCCAGCATGAATTGGAGTTTTCACCTTGGATAAAACAATTTACAGAATTAGTCATCCATATATATGGTCAAATCAAAATGTATTTGAACAGCTGAAGCAAACACTTAAAACAAGCTTTGAAATAGAATTTATTAGTTTTATAATGCATCGTAAAAAAGATTTTGTCTGCATGCTTGAATAGACAGGTGACAGAGGCCCTGGACTGCATTGCTACTATGTGGCCTCTCTCTGTCCATCAGTCTTGGGTTGGTTCTCCAAACAGCTTTGAGAAATGAAATTCCTACAGCATCATTGGGGAAACACAGAGTGAATCCTGCCAAATACAAGTATGAACTCATATTCTGGCCTATATCAGGATCAGAGGTGGTATTTAGCAGGTTCTGACCAGTTCTGGAGAACTGGTAGCGGAAATTTTGAGTTGTTCGGAGAACCGGCAAATACCACCTCTGACTGGAGATTTTACAGTATCCTTCTCCTGCCATGCCCACCAAGCCATGCCCACAGAGCCGGTAGTAAAAAAAAATGAATCCCACCACTTATTCAGGGTGAGAAGGGTGGGAAAATGTTTCTATTTCTCCAATCTTATTGTGTCTATCAATAGCTGCCCAGAAGCCCCACTTAGGGTCACTCACTCTCTGAGGGAGGGTAGAGTTTGGGCAACAGGAAATGTCTTGGGAATGGTGCATCAATCTTAGTGCTTCTTAATCTCTTTCAATGTTGTTGACTACAGTACTCTTCTGGACTAGCTATGGGGGTTAGGAGTGGGAGGAACTTTGGTTCATTGTTCATCTCCTTCCTCTGTGTTTTTTCCCCAATCAGTGCTCATATCTGTGGCCCCTCAGGGCTCAATGATCTACCCTCTCATGTCCAACATCTTCATGAAACCCACTGGATGAGGTCATCTGCAAATTTGGGTGTAGTATCATCAGTATCATATATAAATGCCTCATTGATAACACAGTAGAGTGTGTTAGAAGAGAGCAATGTGCATGTGTTTAATTGTCCCATTTGCCCAAGCTTTTCCACAATAATACTATCTAGGTAATATTCCTAGACTCAAGCAGTTAAAAGTATACTTAAAATGGGTCAGCTCCTTGGTAACACTTTACTTAGAATATGTGACCAAATTGCTAAACTCTTATCATTTTAAGAAATATAGTCCTATTCAAGAGATTTATCCTCATCATAGAAAATCATTGTCTTTTTCATTTTCTTAGTGTATCTTAAGTATCTTTTTTCATTTCTTTGTCTCTGTATAACAGAAACTTTTAAGATGGTAAAAACAGAAGGCTATAGTTTACTAATGGAATCATCAGATTCTGATTGTGTGCAGTTTGTATTTTCTTCTTTCTCCAATATTAATAGCATTGTCTTTGGAATGATTATTCACCAAGTTCATGTGTGCTATACAAATTTATGTTGACATCAGATTTTAAGTTTGTAACTATAAACTAGAAAATCCCTTGAATGTGTTTGCTTCCAGATAAGAAATATCATGTTTATTTTTCTTCCTTCATAAAAAAAAATCCTGCTTAATCTATCCTTTATGCAATATGCAATGTTGATTATATAATCAGACTATTTGATTGTCAGTAATTTATTCTGTTTTTAGCACATTGTGCAAAAATGATTCTTTAACTATAATTGATGACTCTAAATGAACTTTCTCATGATGAAAAAAGATTTAAATTCATCAGATGATAATGTACTTTTATTTGCAAGCTTGCCTTTTATTCCACTGGATAATAAAGTAAGTTATATCTTATCAAATATAGTGTAAACTATTGACTAAGCCTTCTAGTAATTAATTACAGTCCCAAGTTTCCTGCTCTTCCATTATGGTTCTGCTGCCCCCCCCCCCCTCCCCCCCCCCCCCCCCCCCCCCCTCAACCCCCCCCCCCCCCCCCCCCCCCCCCCCCCCCCCCCCCCCCCCCCCCCCCCCCCCCCCCCCCCCCCCCCCCCCCCCCCCCCCCCCCCCCCCCCCCCCCCCCCCCCCCCCCCCCCCCTGCTCCCAACAACCCCCACATATATATATATATATATTGCAATATATACAGAGATTTAATGTAGCAAAATGAGTTTAATTGAGTTTAATTCAATTTTATGAATCATTCTAATCACAAATAGCACATTGTATATAAGATGTCCAATTAAACATGTGCAAATTCAGGAAATGGAATGCAGGGATTCAATGCCTAATAATGATTTTGGAATGACAACTGTCTTAAGGTATTTTCTCCTCCTATGAAGGCAATATTTCATAACATCATAGCATTAGAAGATACTATAGAAGTATATACAAGACAAAAGACTGGGCCCCTCTCCTAGAACAATAAAATATTCTAGGAAATATTAAAAAGGCAGAATATTTCCCCTAAAAGACAATGTTGAAAAATCACTACGCAATCTAAAACCATCTCTATCTATTGGACCGGATGGAATATGTGCCTACTTCTCAAGAAAGCTATCCACTGCCATAGCCAAACCTCTAAGCATAATCTTTGAAAAATCTTTCAGAACCAGCTCCTTGCCTAACCTATGGTCACAAGCCACAGTCATCCCCATCTTCAAAAGGAGACCCAAGCCTAGTTGAAAATTACAGGCCAATCTCCTTATGCTGCGTCACCTGTAAAGTCATGGAATCAATTATTAACCAATCCATTATCCTCCACTTAGAGACAAACAACCTACTTTCCAATAAACAATTTGGTTTCAGAAAAAAACTATCCTGTAATCTGCAACTCTTACACTGCAAAAACATATGGACGACACAACTCGACCAGGGCAAAGCAATAGACGCAATCTACATAGACTTCTGTAAAGCCTTTGATTCAGTGGTATATGACAAACTACTCCTAAAAATAAAATCCTATGGTATCTCTGGACAACTGAATAACTGGATAGAAGCATTCCTGTTAAACAGACAACAAATGGTCAAAATCGGGAGCGTCCTATCAAATCCAGTACCTGTCAATAGTGGTGTCCCCCAAGGCAGTGTTCTAGGACCAACTCTCTTCATACTCTACATAAATGACCTCTGCGATCATATTAAGAGCAATTGCGTTCTTTTCGCTGATGATGTAAAGCTGTTCAATACCACAGACAATACTGCTACCCTTCAAAAAGATCTCGACTATGTATCTGAATGGTCAAACAAATGGCAACTTCAAATCTCAACAAATAAATGCTCTGTCTTACATATTGGCAAAAAAATCAGAAAATAAAATACAAGCTGAATAGTCAAGAACTTGCTGATGACCCAAGCTCTGTAAAGGACCTTGGAATACTCACCTCTAATGATTTAAGTGCTAGAGCCCACTGCAACTACATAGCCAAAAGGCATTAAGAGTTGTTAACCTAATCCTACGTAGCTTTTTCTCTGGTAATATCACACTACTAACCAGAGCATACAAAACATTTGCTAGACCAATACTCGAATACAGTTCATCAGTCTGGAACCCTCATTACGTATCTGATATTAGCACAATTGAGAAAGTCCAGAAATATTTCACAAGGAGAGTTCTCCACTCTTCTACTCGTTGTAGAATACCTTATGCCACCAGACTTGAAATTCTAGAACTAGAAAACCTTGAATTACGCCGTCTTCGGTCTGACTTAAGCATGGTATATAAAATCATACATTGCAATGTCCTACCTGTCAATGAATACTTCAGCTTCAACCATAACAACACAAGAGCACACAATAGATACAAACTCAAAGTAAACCGCACCAAACTTGATTGCAAGAAATACGACTTCAGCAACAGAGTGGTCAACGTCTGGAATACTCTACCCGACTCTGTAGTCTCTTCCCCAAACCCCAAAAACTTTAACCTTAGACTGTCTACTATTGACCTCACCGCCTTCCTAAGAGGTCTGTAGGGGCGTGCATAAGCGCACCAACGTGCCTTCCGTCCCTGTCCTATTGTTTCTCTTATTCTTTTATTTTTCTTATATGTACCCATTTCATGTATTCACAACTATGTATATACGCTTATACTTATTATCTTGTAAACAATTGGCAAATCAAATAAATAAATAAAATAAATAAATAAAGAAATTAGAAATGTCAAGGGACACAGAAACTCAGCCCCAGCAGATATTTTGGTGCCAGCTTATCCATAACACAAAAGAGCTTCAGCTCCAGGGTGATAGAATTAACTCTCACTCAAAATTCAAACCAGAACAAAGCCATTAAGGCTAAGCCATAAAAGGAATTGCCCAAAGCCCCTTCATTACATCACTCAGCAAGATTCAACCAAGCCTGGAATTCATGACAGTCTACAAAGTTACTCCTGCATGGCCCCATGGGAGTCTGACAACCAATCAGGATATATTTCTTGCCACAGGAACAGGAAGCAAATTCAAAGCCCAACAGAGGGTATATATCTTTCTCCTTCTCTCACCCATGACCGTATATATCTTTAAACATGCTATCAATATTTCTACATTTTTCTCCATCTATTTTCTCTTTGGTAAATATTTTATTAATGTACAAGTTCGCATATCTCCAATAGTTTTGTTATTTATAAGAAATTTGCAACAGTAACAGAGAAATGTAAAGTCATACATCTAGATAAGAAAACAAAAGAAACTTACAGATTGGGAAAGATCTGGCTCAAGGACAGTATTCATGAGAAGAACCTGAATACACTAGTGGATCTATGGGGTTTTTTAAATATTTGTATGTGCCATTTTGATATCTGTGCTTATCTATTGTATACTGCCCAGAGTTTCCTTGGGTTAGATAGGTTGCTATATTAATCTGATTCTTAATTTAAAACAAACAAACAAAATGGTTAATAAAATATACATTTATTCTGTAATCGTTTACACCCTTCTTTAGAAGTCAGACTCATAAAAGGGAAATTGTGATTAGATCTGAATAATTCTTTGTTGTGCTATTTTGAGAATAATTCCTCGTTGTGCAGTTTTGAGAAGAATTGTGTTGTTAGTTCCTGAGAGGGTAGCTGTGCAAGTTAAAAAAAAAACACATTTTTGTTATTAAAAATTCAAAGGTCTGTGTATTTTAGTTCCATCCCAGGAATTACAGTGTAGAAGATAGATTTCCTTTCCATTAAGATTGTGCATATTACTTATGACCCAAGGGATGACACAATGTATTGGGTAATCATAACAGCAACAATAATAAATGTCATTCATAGGCATTCATGCCTGAAGGCCACATGGCATACTATAAAGTAATGAAAAGCATTTTATAATAAAGAAACCCCAGGAGTTTGTAAACAAAGTTCCCCATTCCATTCTACCCACTCAGGGACACTAAAGATGAAAGCCTATAAAAATTCACAATGAAACTAAATCCCTAAAGTTGTGTTCAGCTTTCTGGGTTAATAAGCCTATGGAATTTGGATTCAGAGCACAACAGATTTCAGATAGAAAGATCATAGGATCAAATTTCCCCATTGAAAAAAAACGGAGTCTAAACTGGAGGATTTTAAATTGTTTTATCCTCCTGATGTATAACCAAACAACACACAATATTTTTATCTGTTATCAGCTGATAGCCAGTCCTAAATTTGAATATAATTCTTTTTTTTTAAAAAAAAAAACAATTTTTATTTTCAAGACAAACAATACATAAATGCACATAAACACAAAACATAAAAGCATAAAAAATCTCTTTTCTGAAAGTTGCTTAGTCCCGGGTTAAAACTCTTGGTACAGACACAAATTCAAATTCATATTCATTTTACATACCATCTCATATCTTATTAACATTTTCAATTTTCTATATGACTTCTCCTCTCCTTTAAATTTTCTCAATTTTATTTTATTTTATTTATCTCCTCTCAATTCATATCATAATATTTATTATTCTTTGTCTGTTCTATTCCAGCCAACCATTTATTTTTCTTCTTTAAAAAAAGAAGAAAGACTTCTCCTGTACACTATATGGAGTATGATGCCTTTATCTCTTTCCCCTATATTTATAATACTTAATATAAAACACATGACATACATTGGGATTCTGTCTGGTACATTCTAAAATTATACTATATTATCAAAAATAATACAAATCTATTCATTAGTATTGATATTCATTCATATCTTAAACGTTTAACTCATTGCTTTTCAATTAAATCACATACTTTTATGGGAGCCCTATTTTCCATAATTATTCCCCCCCACATCACATATTATAGCTCAATATTTCATTAAAATGTTCCTCCTTCTTCTACTTCAAATCTCATTTCACAAAAAATTTCACTAATATACCATATTCTAATCATTAATATTAATAATCATTTATATCTTAGACATTTTATCCATTTCAATTAAATATCATGCCTTTGTGGGAACACTTATGCTTTCCAAAGATTATTACCCCCCCCCCCCCCACACACACACATCACAATCTTGAATCATATTTCATTACAGTACTCCCTTTTTCTTAACCAAAAATTTCACTAATTTATGTTAAATATTTTATCACATTTTAAGTTACATATTATTTCTAATTTCTATGATTACTTCTAAATACAGGTATGAAAATGCAATCTTATGTACCTTTCTAGAATCCCTTTAACAATAAGATTTATCCATTATCTCTAAAAAACTTTTGCTTCTTAACATCTTGCTCCCCACCATTAGGGCTTCTCATCCCTTCCTTTCTCTCTTGCTTCTTCTCCTTGTCCTCTTTAACCCCTTGTCTCTCCACCTCCCTTTTATTCTGCTTTCCCCCTTTCTGTTGTTTCTTAACATAATGTCCCCTTTTCACCTTATTCTTCTCTTTTTGGGCTGTTTTTCCATATCTTAAAGACCTTTTTTCCTTTTTCTCTTGCTTTTTCCCTTCTCCAATCAAAGTCATTTGTTCATCAAAGATGGCTTCTTCTTCTTCTTTGTCCCCATCATCCTCATTCTGCTACACATAAATATAAACCGCCATTTCTAAGTATTGAAAAATAGTGCCAAGACCATCTTTCCCTCCTTGTTTTTCTCTTTCATATTTTTGATATATAAGTTTCAATCCATCCATAGATGATGCCATTGTGTAGAGAAAAAGTTTTTCCAAACAACCACCCAGATGTTTTAATCAGAAATAGTTCTCAAAGGTTCCAAAATCACCAAACAATCCAAACAGACTATTTCTTTTAGATACCTTCTTCTTCACTTTCTCTTTCTGGGGTTAAAGTAATCACAAATCTTTTTCAAATATATTTTTTGGAAGTTTTTTAATGTTTAACAACTCTTTGCAATTCTAGGCAATCTTCTCCTTATTTTCAAATTTTGCTCTAATTTTTTTCACTCTCCCTTCCCACTCACAGCCAAAAAGGTTTTTTTTTTTTCCGCTGTCACTTTAGGAAGGAGAGTAGAACAAAGAAAAAACTTTCCCCTTTAGAGTATTCGCAGCTTGTAACTCTCACAAGGAACAATATATACTTAGCAGCCTTCAAGGTTCCAGGTCACTTTCTCCCGTCTTGTCCCGGTTAGAAGCAACTTTCACTTTTCTTCCAGCTTTCTCCCTCCTGCACCTGCTTATCCGGCTGCAGCTTTCTTCGTGGCGGCCATTGCTGACCGCCGTTCCTCCGCCTCAGGAAAAGGGGGTTTAGCCGGCTGGGGAGGGGGTTTGTGGCAGCCCCAAACCCCTTGCCGGATCCCCCCTGTGTTCAGCTGCCTCTACGGGGCAGCTATATCCCCCAGATCCAAATGGATCGGGGGAACCTTGGCGGCGAATGCAGCAGGGATCGCGCGGTCGCGAATCCCTGCTGCCGCCGAAAGCTTGCAAACCTTTCTGGGTTAATAAGCCTATGGAATTTGGATTCAGAGCACAACAGATTTCAGATAGAAAGATCATAGGATCAAATTTCCCCATTGAAAAAAATGGAGTCTAAACTGGAGGATTTTAAATTGTTTTATCCTCCTGATGTATAACCAAACAACACACAATATTTTTATCTGTTATCAGCTGATAGCCAGTCCTAAATTTGAATATAATTCTTGATGGCAATATGGACACAACCACCTGGCGTCTATGGCAACTGTTCAGAATATTATGAAGTTGCCTTCTTCTAGGATGTCCAGCATCCATTTTGGTATTCCTATCCAAATAAGGAGAGAATTGACACTGCTTTGTTTTTGAGCAAAAACATGATTCAAACTGGTGACTTTGGAAGAGATTGGGGTTTTTTAACCTAAAAAGTCCATTTTGACTTGATCATCTAGACTTGTGGATTTATCATTATCCATGTAATAGAATGATTTACTGTTCTGTCTGAGACTTCCAGGCAGAAAAATTCCCTGAGTGAATGATTGAGCATAGGCAAATAACCTCTGGACCTAACAAAATATCTCACTTTACAAAATTTACTTCCTCTCAACTACATCTTCTTAAAGGTTGTGATAATTTCATACATTCATATAAGCAATTGTAAGTACTTGTAAAAAAAAGTAGACCTGACTTATTTCCTTGCTTTTTAAACTTAATATAAGCTTAGAATTGTACCTAGTTTTGTATCAGTTTCAAGAAAGCCAAATGACCACCCATCATCTATACATTCAAGGTCCTTCCTTCCTTTCTTCCTTCCTTCCTTCCTTCCTTCCTTCCTTCCTTCCTTCCTTCCTTCCTCCCTCCCTTCTTCCAAAAATTATGTTCCCTTTTGTTTTCCTTGTTGGGACAGCCTTCTGCTATTGTAAAAAAAAAAAGAAATCTGAACTTTTACAGTTTCTTGGTCACCACTAGAAAATCATGGTGGCCTTCTTCTGGCTTTGATGTAGTCTTTCTTACATTGTAGAATTCATTCAAATGAACATTAATTGTTGTAATTGTAATTTCCAGGCATTGTGAAGAAATTTGGTTTTCAACTTTTCCTTTCTCTTTCTCTTTCTTTTTTTCTACCTCTATCATTCTTTGACAACTTTCCTCTTTTGCAGTAAAATAAGATGCAGAGGCAGTTTCCTAGTTGCATGTACCCTAATTTTAATACCATTAAGCTCACTTACTAGTTTCATAACAACTGTGCACCAGATTATATTAATTAATTAGGATTAAAACTAGAGTCACCAAGACCAACTGTTCTGGTCCCAAATGTCTGTGTAAGGGTCACTGATAAGAATTATTACAATAATTTATCCTTTGCATGCCACTCTGCCCAAGTAATCAGAAGCAAGTGGGCCACTTATAAATTTTCTAAATGAATAAGATAATTATATTATTTTGTGATTGACATACCTTTCATAACCATATGAATTATATAGTAATATTAGTATTTGTAGATGATAATAAGTTGATAAAGGTAAATGTTCCCCTCACATATACGTGCTAGTTGCTAGGGGGCGGTGCTTATCTCTGTTACAAAGCCGAAGATCCAGCACTGTCCGAAAACATCCCCGTGGTCATGTGGCGGTATGACTAAATGCCGAAGGCGCACAGAATGCTATTATCTTCCCACCAAAGTGGTCCCTATTTTTCTACTTGAATTTTTACATGCTTTCAGACTGCTAGGTTGGCAGAAGCTGGGACAAGCAATAGGACTCACTCTGTTACGCAGTGCTTGGGATTTGAACCGCTGAACTGCCGCCCTTTCTGATTGAAAAGCTCAACGTCTTAGCTATTGAGCCACTGTATCCCCAATAACTTGGTACAGCAGTGTGAAAAATGAGAGGAAAGCTTCAGAAATTCATCTGAGAATTTAGTAGCTTCCAAATTTAACAATATGTAAATAATTGGGCTTTTTTAAAAATCAGCTATGAAAGCAAGTCATCAAATACCATCAAATTCAACTGATAAGAAAAGTTACTGCCCTGACTAATGACCCAGGGAAACAAGTAAATACATGATTGCTTGATGTGCCTATTATAATATCTTTCCATCACATGCTTCATTTCAAACTGTTATGCATTCTTAACTTGGCTATCAGATGAAATTTGTTATTACTCTGGACAATGATTTCTTAAAACTATTAATGCTTAAAATATGAATTTTCTTACAGTCAAAACTTTTCCAAGGGGAATAAAATGCAGAAATGACACCGAGGGTTGCTAAATTAAAAACATATTGTACACTATGTTCAGGAGACCAAGAAGTAAATGATTAACTTACAACAAACAACACAAAATATTTCAGTTCTTCTGAATTCTCCCAAGAGTCAGATCACTGATTCATGTCCCAGTATTAACGCATTTTCTAATATCACTGATTGTGGATAAATAATTTACTGATGTTGCTTCACATATAACAAATTAGTGGGTGTGAGTTTTGTGTTTTTTTTTTTTGAGTGCAATAGGAGTTTCACCTCCTTGGTACAATGAACAGTTGTTTGTGAATTGTTTGCTAATAGAATCAATAGAAGCTATTATAATTAATCATATTGTACTTTTGGCTTAAAACAAAAAGATTTTGCTATTCTAGATTGCTGATTTTCAGATACCTACTCACATTTATTGAAACAAGTGCATTGTATTGAATTGGAATCCAGCTTGATTCTTCCATCTAACACCCAGGTTAAGAAGGATGGCAAAGATAGTTGTGCTTTTCAAATTCAGTGCAATGATCTGCCAAAATGGTGTGTGTGTGTGTGTGTGTGTGTGTGTGTGTGTGTGTATTCTACAACATCTTCAGCAAGCAAGATGGGTAATGAAATGAACAAAATGTTAAAAAGTTATGACGTTTACTGTATGCAGTTACTTAACAAGCACATCTATGTTATATTAAAGTAACAAAAATATCTTTACAATCCCCAAGGCATGTCATATTTTTTGAGCACCCCTAATGTTTGGAAATTAAAAGTTGAAAATTTGACACACCCTAAATTAGGTATTAGCCCATTTGAACAAATGCATGCATGAGACCAAAAGAGAATAAACTAGGATTGCAGTCTACTTTCTAATATTATCCAGCCCCCTGTCCTCCCCTCTCCTTCCCCCAAGTTCTTTCTCTCTCTTTCTCTTTCCACAAACATAGACCAGGATTTGTTGCAAGGAGAGAAAGGAATGGAAAGTGAGGTGGGAGAATGATCTATAGATGAAGACTGTGAAAGCAAAGTTTTAGGTGGGATATAGACATTTGTGGCAATAGTTTTGTTTTTCATTATTATGGGAAGCAAACTCTTGGATTAGGTTGGCTTTTTGTGTAAACAATCCAGACCCTTTTTGCTTTATGCTCTTTATTTTTGGTTGTCAGAATTGATAAAATATGATTTCTGATTTTCCTCAGTTATGTCGTGATTTGGAATAAATGTTTAATTGCTAATATTTCTAGGTCTGATAATTAATCGGTTCAAAGCTTTCTTAGCAAATGTGTTTCCCTTGGGAATATCAAATGCAAACACTCCATAATTAATCTAAGCTCTTCTTGATCTCATTCTTACCAGGATTCTAAAGCTAAGCATTCTGAAATCAAAGAACAGCTTTGTTGAAAAGGATGCCTGAATAATCAATTCAATCCTTCCAATCTTGATTATATTTTCACCTTGGAAATAACACCAGGGAAAAGTAATGAAATAAATGGAAGCTTTAGTTGTAGCTTTAAAAGGAAATTATTATGTGTTATGACTCATCAAGCCAGCTAATTTTCTAAGTATGTTTGTGATAAACTTTAACATAGTAACAATGACATTCCAGTAGAGATACATCTGGATAGTGTTTTACAAATGACTTTGATCTTTGATATCCAGAGACATTTCAAAGAAAAATATCTTGTTCTGAACATACCTTTGGGGCATCCCTTTGGCCAGCAGGAAAAATGATAGTGCTAGTCCAGATGTCCAGAACTCTTGAAAATAAATTCTGGTAGTGAATTAAAATGCTATTAATTTGGAGCAATGCTTTACATGCTTACATCCTTGCATCCTTACCTGTACAACTGGTAAATAGGGATGCTAATTATGGCAAAAGCCCTGGTTTAACAGAAGCTATTTCAGTGGATGAATGAAGATAGAGAATACATTTCTGAGTTGGACATAGTGAAGTTAGGAACATGATGAAAATATATGAATTGGAGAAACAATATGAATTGATAGGAACAGAAAACAGTAATAAATGGAATGAAACATTAACAAACATGAACCTTTCACCAATGTCATACTCCTGAACAAGGCAAGGGAATCAATGCCAGTAAGAGTTTCTGTTTACATTACATCCTGTTTATTCAGTATGATGCCTTGGACGTTTGTTATCAGTTTATGGAATGGGCAGAATATAATGATTCCAAAATAAGGGAAAAACAGTTATTCCAGAATGTTATGATACAAAGCAAGAGTAAATTCAGGAGATTGCCAAAGTATTCATAATAATTGATCTAGAGACTCTGAATAACTAATGAGATTAAAACATGACATCTTCCTGGGTGTGTTTACCAAACAAGACTTCTTTCCAAGCAAGAAAATGTATACAAGTAGTCTTCAATTTATGACACTGGTTTAACATAGTCCAGAATTATGAAAACCTTAGAAAGGATGCTTTATGGCGTGGTGGCACAGTGGTTAGAATGCAGTATTGCAGGCTACTTCTGCTGACTGCCAGCTGACTGCAATTTGGCAGTTCAAATCTCACCAGGCTGAAGGTTGACTCAGCCTTCCATCCTTCCATCCTTCCAAGGTTGGTAAAATGAAGACCCAAATTGTTGGGCGCAATATGCTGACTCTGTAAACCGCTTAGAGAGGGCTGTAAAGCACTGTGAAGTGGTATATAATCTAAGTGCTATTGCTATTGGTATAAGCCACTTCTGGCCATCACAAAATTTATTTATTTATTTTATTTGTTTGTCAAACATTGTACAAGATAGCAGCCATAGGTATAAACATAAACAAAGGAAGTAAGTACAGATAAACGGAGACAGTAAGACAGGGATGGGAAGCACGCTGGTGTGCTTATGCATGCCCCCTTTATGGACCACTTAGGAATGGGGTGAGGTCCACAGTAGACAGTTTGAGGTTGAACCTGTGAGGGTTTGAGGCTGTAACAATGGAGTCAGGTAAAACATTTCAGGCGTTGACCACTCCGTGGCTGAAGTAGTATTTTCTGCAATAGAGTTTGAAGCTGTTTACCTTGAGTTTGTGTTGATTGTTTGCTTGTGTATTATTGTTGTTAAAGCTGAAGAAGTCGTTGACAGGTAAAACATTGAAGCAGACAATTTTATGTACTATGCTTAAATCGGACTACAGGTGGCACAGTTCCAGATTGTCCAAGCCCAGATTTTCAAGCCTACAAGCATAAGGGGTTCTATTGTGAGTAGAGGAGTGGAGTACTCTCCTCATGAAATACCTCTGGACTCTCTTAATCATGTTAATGTCCAATATACAGTGTGGGTTCCAGGTGGATGAGCTGTATTCAAGAATTGGTCTGGCAAAGGTTTTGTATGCCCTAGTTAGCAATACAATGTTACCAGAGAAGAAGCTTCACAAGATTAGGTTAACAACTCTTAATGCCTTTTTGGCAATGCTGTTACAGTGAGCTCTGGGGCCTAGATCATTTGAGATGAATACTCCTAGGTCCTTGACAAAGTTTGGGTTGTCTAGGAGATCATTTCTGCCCAACTTGTATTTGGTGTTCTGATATTTTTTGCCAATGTACAGGACAGAACATTTATTAATTGAGATTTGGAGTTGCCAAATGCACAACTATTTTGACACATAGTCAAGGTTGTTTTGTACGGAAGTGGCATTGTCAGTGGTATTAAATAATTTTACAATGCTGCATTCTAACTACTGGACCATCAAGACATTTAGTCTGCTAAAAGACATGTGCAATCACTTAATGGTCCCAACCTGGAGTGCTGGGTGGGGCAGTCACATGGGGCAGTCATATGGGTATCCTCCTTAATGACCTTTTGCCTCAACCCCCAAGATTCTGGTTCCAATTGTGGTCATAAGTCAAGAAGTACCTAAAAAACAATTGCAAACTTTTGGGAGTTGAGCAACAACCAGAGAAAATCACCAGACAATTAACAAGAACATTCCCCATTTACTTCTTTCCAGGAGCTATCTTAGATATAAGTTATCATCATGGCTATATCAAGATATCCAAAATAATACCCAGTTGGAAAGGGAAGCTGATAGATACCACGAGGTCGGCTGCTGAATACAACCATACACATGCACTATGCTGGAAACCAGAGTATTGATGTTCCAGGAATATAGCATTGGATAATTCAGCTTCTTCTAAAAATACACATTTTTATCTATATTTTATAAATCCCTTTGTTCTAGGTTCCTTTATTCTAGAGAACTACTGCATTGAAAGAATATCTTTTTCTCTGTCCAGCCCAAATATGATACCTTTGACACATGGCAAACTGATAGAGCTATTCAGCTTTCTTTCACAGGTACTTTTATTTTCTCCTGAAGGACAAGTTCATTTGTTCACATTTGCCTGAGGAGTTGCCAGCTTCCAGAAGCAAATTTAGCACAGGATGACTTCATGCACAGAATATGCTGAGGCTGACTATGAACAGGACTCCTGAATAAACAAACCTGTGAAGGCAAGGTCTCGTATCAGCTGTGCTGATAGGCAGAGCTTATGATAAACTTTATCTTGTGAAAGGGAGCAAGTAATCTCAGAGTCTAGCACCAGATATTATGTAGAGATTGATGGGGTTTTTGACTGCTTTCTTCCTCTGTCATATCACATTAAACAAAATAAAGCTGGCTGCTTGCCCCACTTATTTATAACATCACAGGAAACTTGGAATGACTTATTAAAGGACAGAAATAGTTCTCTTTGCTCAGAAGCAGACTTGATTCTGCCAAGATACACAGCGGCTGGCTGTGTACAAGAATGGCATGACAACAGAAAAAACCTCCTATGCAAAAGGTTACAAAAGCATACCTTGCCTTGCTTCCCATCATGAACAAGACACTTGTGTTCCTGCTTTGATACCAACAAATGGCTATCTTAGAGGGATTTCATCGTCCTTGGATCTCTGTCACAGCTTGATCAATCTGAGGAACAGAAGGGGAGAAATACATTACAAAGACCGATTGATGTATTTATTTCATCTTGAGAGCTTGAATGTGTTCATGACTTGGACTTGGAATGTATTTTTGTACTTAATTGTATGTTTGCTACTAACAGTGGATGAGGATTGAGACTGCAAGGAAAAAAAATTGGCCTATATTCTTGCTACTTAGTACAGCAGGATATTCTTAAATACCGTGAAGGCCATATTTAGTATGACAGTGATTATGAAGTGCTAAGAATTCAAACTGAGGCTTATTGAGAAGTTTCCCTGGCATCTTGCTTGAAAAGAAGCAGCTAATCTGCTATCTAATTTGGTGGGTGGCACCATTTTATTTCCTCCCAATGGACAGAAGCTAGGACTAGACTAATAGAGCAAATATTGAATAGAAGAAGGAACTAAAGAGATTCCAGTAGGATTGTTGTTTTTGTTAGCTGGAAAGTCATGTTCTACTTTTTGGAACTCCATGGACCACAGTACACCAGTCTCCCCTTTCCTCCACTTTCTCCCAGAGTTTTTTTTCAAATTCAACTTCATTGCATTGATGACACTATCTAACCATCTGATCCCCTGCCACCCCCTTCTCTTTTTGTCTTCAGTCTTTCCCAGCATCCGGGTCTTTTCCAATGAGCCCTCTTATCTTATTTTGTGGCTAACGTATTTGACTTTCAGCTTCAGTATCTATCCTTCCAAAGAAGAGTCAGGCATCTTAAGAAAAAGAAATCTTTTCTTTCCCTCTCAGTTAAAGGTATGTGTGTGTGTGTGTGTAATCTATTTCAGCTTGTTTTTGAGATTGTGCAAAAGCTTATGTATGCATTAGATATACTTTGTCATGTAATACATGCATATTCTATGTACATGTTCAAAAACTTGCATTGTAGAATTTTTACAAAGTACAATCATCAAAGGGCAATCCTACATCACATATTGATTTCAAAACAAGAGCTAAAATATTTTGTTCCACTCCTTCCCTTGACAAGAGATAAAAATGGACTTTAATTTTTATTGTCCTTTAATGTTTATATTAATTAGAAATTTTAGCATTATATGTTCAGGTAATAAAATATACTCACAGTTACTGAATTTTCCATATGAAAAGTAACAACTAGTTCCTCATAAAGTTTATCTTTGCCCCTATTTTTTTAGTGCTAATTGTTTTCTTTAAACTGAAAATATTCGGAAAATGATATCGGAATTTGGTGTCTTACTTTTTTAACTGCTCATAGTGCCTAAATGTAGCATGTAACACACATAGTATATATTCAGTGAATAAAACATTTTATTCCTAATGTCAGTAATATGTCAAGAAAATTTGGTTTCTAAGGAAATTTGTGATAAGACCTTGTCACTAGAAATGGAACTGACACATTTTTTAAAGAAAAAAAATGTTCCTACATTTCCTCAGTTTTGTATATGTATATAGCAAAGATCTCCAATAGAGAATTTTCTTTTTATGTAAGAGGCTGTGGACAGAAAAAGCTAACCTAACATAGATAGCAAAGAAAATGGTTAGATCCCATCTTCTGGAAATCCCTAAAAACTTGGCTAGGTCAACATGCCTGGGGTTCCAAGACAATGGTGATCTTTTGAGGGGCTATACCATTTATAATATCAAATTATCTCACTCAGTCTTTCTTAACAGAAATTTTCTTCACATACGACTCACATTAGGAAGAAAACTTTTTATTCACTGAAGAAATACATTGTATGTTAAATGTTTTTTGTTATATTGTTTATTTTAGCTCTATAGTAAAGTAAGACTATTCCCTGAGAGCCAGCATCCTTGGAATATTTCTGATTGGATATGACTATTGGATTTTCCCTTACCTGCTTTATAGAGAATCTAAGAAAAAGTCATTAGATACTCAGCTGGAATAGTGAATTGGACATAAACAGAATTAAAAGCCCTTAATAGGAAGATGAGAAAAATAATGACAATGAATCATATCCTTCATCCATGTAACAATGTTGATGATGTCTACTTACCAATGAGAATGGGTGGGTGTAGAATGTTGCAAGTATAGTTAAAGAAGAAAAAAGAACATTGGAAGAATATATCTAGGACAATAAAGAAGATGCACTGAAACTGTTATACCAGAAAGGTTGATCAAGGACAGGAGAGACCATACTGGCCTGCAGGAAAGACCAAATAGAAAAGAAACATGGCAAGGCAAAGAATTACATAGCCAATACAAAAAAAAAACTATTAACAATTCAGATAATTACAATATCTGGAAATGACTAAGAGCAGGAAAGTTGAAAAAAGTGACACAGGTCTAATTCTGGCTTCACAAGTCCAAGCCATAAGAACAAATGCCTACAAAACCAGAACTGAGAAGATAATAACAGACAGCAAATAATGCCTCTACAAAGAAGCTGAAGAAACAGTGGACCATCTAGTTGGCTACCACAAAAAGATCACACAAACTGATTACAAACAATGTCATGACAAAGTAGCAACAATGGTAGATATTTTTTCCCTATTCAAAATTGCTCCAGTGTTAATTGCTTTGTTGGCATTTTTTTCAACTGAGTTTGGACTTTAAAATAACTTTCACTCTCATGATGTATTCACTTTTAACCAACATGTTTGATGATGTCAGTTTGAAGGATGCCCAGGTATTCATAGTGATCTTCTTCCAGGTGTTTTTGTTATTATTATGGAAGCAACAACTTCCATAACAAAAAAATTTTAATAGAAAAAATAGTGTTTACCCCATTGCCACCATTACTTTATTTTTAACAAACATAATGGACTCCTTCCTGGACATTTCTTCCAGCAAAATTTCTAGTTATCTTGTAAATAGTGAATGTTTACTTCATGGCTGAACTGCTTCCTAATCATCAGGCTAAGTTGCTCAAGTTTGGCATGCTGTGGTTGCTGTGATGATTATTGTGATAAATAGATAAGGGATGAGGTCTGCACAAAAAACTTTCTAGGAAGTGACTGTCAAGCTAGGGTAAGACAACTTTGCTTACAACTTGGTTTTACCCATTGTGCTTTTTCTTGACTTGATGGAATAATAGCATTGCAATGGTTTGCTTGTAGGCATTCAATTAAACACCAACAGTGACTCTGCGGGGTGTAGATTTTATGTCTGAGGGATATAAAACTAAAGAAAATGATTTCACATTTCCTTTAATGTCGTCCTTCCCATGACTCCATAATATTATTAAAATGTTGATTTCAGACTGAATTCTTTGTCTAATTTGTCTGGAATTTATTTGTAGTATCCAATTCCTCAACCCTTGGAAACTTGAACACCCATAAACGTACCACACTGGTTCTTGATTATGCTCAAGGACAAGTGCACAGCAGAATAAATCAGATATGTTTTTTGAATGGGAACATACTAAAGAAAATCCCATGGCTAAAGAACAATTCAGTGAATGGTCAGCATTTACACTTTGCTGTCCAGGCAGGGGACCTGTTTAATGCACCAGATACATTTTCCTAAGATGAATTCAGCCAAGATGGAAGTACTGAAGGAGAGAAGCATTGTGCACAATAAAGACAAATGAAGGCATGTTATTCATTGTCCTAGCATTCCATGGTTACCCTGAGGAGGAAGTATTTTTATATTTCTTAAAATCAGTGTTGAAGGCTTAAGTAAAAGATTCTGTATAAGTTAGCATATAAATAAGAACAGAAAAATGAGAAATGACTTCTGGATACTATTAGAATACATGTTACATAAAGCTTTTATGTTATTACATCTATTTGTACACTGCCCAGGGTCATTCTGTGAGGGAGATGAGTGATCTGTAAGACGATAGATAGATAGATAGATAGATAGATAGATAGATAGATAGATAGATATAGATAGATAATACATATGAGAAAATATTTACATGAACAATTCATAGGTTTTTTTCCCTTTCTTCCCCTCTTTTTCTTTTTTTAAACAAAAATGATATCTATTTTTGAATTCATAGAGGAGGATACAGTATATTAATGAATGCACAGAGAGGACTGCAATATATTGATGAAGAGGTTAATATTTCCAGGTTAGCATCCAGGGGAAAAAAAACCATTAATACTTTCTCCTTTCAGATTATTTTGCCTCCAGAATTTAATACCTTGATTTCAAAAGAAATCTTAGGTGGGATCAAGGACACAAAGCATGGACAGACAGCAGGAAAAGCCTGTTTATACAAATATGTTCCAGGTGCAGTGACCTAGTCTTGCCCTTCAAATGGTCACACTCCCAGGCTGACAGAATGACAAAGTTCAGCTTACAAAAAGACAATGATTTCACTGCCACAGTCAAGCCACAGATGGCCTGGATGGAAAGAAAACAACTGAAAGAAGGCTTCATTTTGAGGCTATTTTTGCAGAAAGAGCACTTCTTTCTCCCAGTGCTTTTTCCAGAAGGATATCAATTTAATATTCTCATGTTTAGTTTCAATATACTTTTATATTTAAAGCCATTTCTAATTAATCAGTAATACACAATAACAACTATTGTACTAAAACATAATACAATAACTTTATGCTCACTTTATTTTTAAGGAAATAAAGTCACAGATCCCTAACTTTTATAATGCAAAATATTTATGCCCTCTTTCTTCTTCCATGTTTATGCAAAGTATTGATGCTCCTCCTCCCTTTCATATTCTTCAGTTTTTCATTGGTTGGCTCAAACTTTATTCAAAATATATTTCCTCCCTCACTGATCCTTTATCTAGTAACAATATAAAATTCACCTGTCTACATAGGTATGAAAATATTTTTATTGTATCGAATGTTGAATGGAGCCAATCTTTCTAGAATAATAGAAGGATGGAGTTGCATTAACTTTAATTTATGCAAATCGTTAGTTCTGTTTATGTTTTAATTACAATATCTCCAACCCACTAATGTGTTAAACTATGCAGCCATAACTGCACATTAATACCCTTTAAATAGTCAAGCTGTACTTATTCTCTGTTAAATTCCTGACCAATTGGAGCAAGAATCATTGGTCACAGGGTGGGTTTTTTTCCTCCTGTATTATGACTTGCTGTGTATTTCAGTGAAGATTTGTCATTAGCCTGCTGATAGATTGTATTTTGCTTAATCCTCATGTAATGAAAGATAATGCTTGCATCATGATGGTGCACTGTCTGGCTTTTTTATGGCTTGTTGATTTTGCATCCAATATATTCAGTTATAACAACACCCATGCTGTACATTAATTGGTTTGTTTCCTGCAGTAAGATGGCAAAAACTGAGCTACCAAGGGGCACAAGAAACGCATCTGAAGATGGCTGTTGATTCTTACAAAATACAAGTGAAGAAGCACTAGTTTTTATCAACAGTTATTCATTTTGTGGACTGAGATTAAAAATAAGAATCAATTGAATCATTTTCCCATCTCTTTAACAATGAGGACTAAAAGAATCACCACCTTCTCCCTCATGATCACAGCACAGAAAAGAGTAGTATTTTCCAATGTCTCTTTCCAAAATATGGAAAACATTGGGAGACAGAAGAATAGTATAGATTATAGACTAAAACAGCTAAATGAAATGTCAGCTTCATGGAATCCTGACTAGAAAAATATATTTTCAGTAGCCACCATGCCGCCACTGTTAGTGTTTGATGAGGCCCAAGGATGATCTGCATGACAGTCTGTTTCTATTGAGCAAGCCAGAAAATCAAGTCACCATCTGTGGATTCTGGCTTCAAACACATTCTTGTCTATTCCCTCTTCTCAGTATTTCTATGCCCATTGTGTATTTTGAGATAGGGAATTAAAGCAGATATCCTTTCTGGATACAAGCCAGCATAATGACCAGCCTGGCTGTCATGCTGTCCATGTAGATAAAATATACACTAATCTTGCCAGCACACACCAACGTTCTTTCATTGTGGCTTGGTCAATGCTCAGCAGTGGCATCTTTTCCATAGAAATAGAAAGTTACAGGATGGGGGAACACCTTTTAAAAGCTTCTGTCTTCCTATATTCTGCCTATGAAGTCAGCATAAGGATTTGAGAATTTCCTTCAATTGTCCAAAGTTGAAGTCAAGACACACTTAAGAGATATTGCCTTGCTGACATATAGACACCAAGGCATCTGCTGATTTATATCAGTAATTTTCCATTTCAGAAATAATCATATAGCCAAGCATATTTTTTTAAAACTTGTTAAAAATATTGCCTCCCTTTAAAGCTAATTTTACAGTTCTCACACAACCCCCTAAATAGTTCAGCATCTGTACAACAGCCAAGCAGACACACATACTTAGATATAGTTGAGTGCTATATGCTCTGTATATGGAATAAAGTATTCTAGTCCTGGCATTAGAAAAAAGACTAGAGGGGAAAAAAACCTGTCTTATTTTAAAACCATGTACAGTATATATGAAAACAACACTGATAGAAAGCAGTAACTCTTCCCAAATTAAAATGAACTTGTTTGTTACATTATTTGGATACCATCAGCTCCACATGATTTCTTCATGGTTTGCATCTGGCCATAAAATATAAAATGGTAAAATCTTCATTAAAATTATCAATAATATTCCCTTAGCATCTCCTTCCAGGAACACTATAAATTAATGATTTCTGGACTAGTTCAGTATTCACTGCTTTTCTAAAAGCTGATGATAATGGCAAGCTGTTATATAAGGATGGGGGTAAAAACGGAAAAATATAGATTCTTTTGATTTTGAGCCTTGGTGGCACAGTGGTTGGAGTGCAGTACTGCAAGCTACTTCTGCTGCAGCCAGCTGCCTGCAATTTGGCAGACTGAATTTCACCAGGCTCAAGGTTGACTCAGCCTTCCATCCTTCTGAGGTGGGTAAAATGAGGACCCAAATTGTTGGGGACAATATGCTGACTCTGTAAACCGCTTAGAGAGGACTGCAAAGCACTGTGAAATGGTATATAAGTCTAAGTGCTATTGCTATTGCTAATGGTTGACAAAAAAAACAAGTTAATCTTTATTGCAGTACCATGCTGGGAAATCTGGTATATGAGATACACAATAGACAAGCTCTGTATAAACATAGGTTTCAATGGAGGCTCCATAACCCAACTTTTTAAAGGATTAACATAATATCTAGACATAGAGACAAGGCCCCAAATGTTCTAAAAATGCAGAAAGTGACTTTATCTACCTACAGAAGAAAGCTGTTGAATGGGAGATGAAGAATTGCAAGATTGGAATCCAGAAAAAGAAGGCTGGGTAAGCAATGCAGAAGACTATGGTATATGAAGCTGCCTAGAAGGCTAAAGCTTTGCTGAAGGAATTTTGGTGATGCCCAATTTTTAGTGATGAGGACCTCTTATTTCATGTGTGAGTCCTGGACCTCTGTTCTGGCTTTTCTTGGTATCCATGCCTTGCTCCCTAAAGTCTTGATTTTGGTTTGGATTGGAACCCTTTCAGCACTAAAGAGAGGCTTCAGACTGACTTATATTTTATGACTCAGCTTGATAATAAGTGAATTGATTTATGGAATCCCTCTATTTAATTCTAGCAGAGTCTAATAAGGCTGTGAAAATGGTTGTACTGCTTGCCTGCATGTTAGAAGTCACAGATTGTTAGTTCACCACTGTTCTCATTAGGCTGATGAAAACTGAGGAAAGTGAATAATCAGATTGCTGGGATATCCAATGGGACCATCTGCCTTCCTTTCAGTTCTTTCAAAAATGTTCATAATTTGCATGTTTCAGTGATACCATTTCTATAGCAAGGCATCAGTTCTTTTTTTTTTTTTTAAATGTGATTTTCAAATGAGGACATTTGCCTACTTCATATGTAATTTTCATTTATTTATTTATTTTATATGCTGCCTATCTTGCAGTTTAAGACAACTCTGGGTGGCTTAAATCTGGAACCTGTCTTCACCTACTCATGTTTATACTTCTCTCTTGTTCTACTTATCCTCTCATATATTCTGAGGAAATATAGCAGACGATTAACCAATGGAACAGCTTGCCTTCAGATGTAGTTGCTTCATCACTGGAGATTTTTAAGAAGAGACTGAACAGTCACTTGTCTGAAATGGTATAGAATCTCCTGTTTGAGCAGGGACTGGACTAGAAGACCTCCAAGATCCCTTCTAGCTCTATTCTACTCTGATTCTGCTGCTAGTGAGCTAAGACAAGAACCACTTAAAAATATCATTGCAGTGGTAAGTACATTCACTCATGTTTTACCTGTAAAATAATAATGTCTTGGATACAACTTTTGTTCTCCCTACCTCTATTATCTATACAGGTCTATGAGTTTGCATTGTAGTTTAGAAAGTATGAAAAGATAGTTACCTCCCTTGAAAAACCTGACAATCCAACATTTGGTATTGGAATGGCCACAGAAGAAGCAGAGAGAGGGTAAAATAAATGTTGTCTGTTATATATGTGGGCCATATCTGGCATTGACAGAACTGACTGTGGCAGTATGCATAAGGATTTAGGTGAGCAACTGTATCTCTCAGAGGGGGACATATGTTGAGAATTACAGTGTCTCAGAGCAGGAATGCTGAAATGTCACTAATCAACTACCACCTACCACAATGTATGTTAAGTGTAAAATAGTATTTCCATCAAGCTGTGCAAACAGCAAGAGGAAAAGGCTCCAGGTTGAAAATTAAGATGACACATGATGTGGACAGAATTCTTAATTGCCAGAAAGCAATCAACTGTCTGAAGTGGTTTCAGTTAAAGTGTACAATAAAGATTAATTATTAATCTTATTGAGAGTCTGGGAAGCTTCGGCCAAGTTCAGGCCTGTCAAGGAGAAATATTGACATTTCTGTTGTATTTCTCCATTGCATCTAGCCTCATGAATCACAGTATTTTTTTTTCTGAGATGTTTGGCTGATTTCAGACTGGAAACACTACTTTAGAGCTGCTTGGCAGTTTTGGCTTAATACTCCAAGAAAGTCATTCTACTACTAAGCAGGCTACTGCTTAACAGGATACTACAGATTCTGAACCTTTGGTGCATTTTCCCTGAACTTCCGTAAATGTTACTGCGAAATTGTAATTTTTGATGTGGCAGAAGTGAATAATCATTAAATATACATAGAATAGCCACATTAACTGAATTTAATTTAATCACTTAATCAACTTATAACTTAGCTACTTTAGTGAGCACTTGAAATGTTTAAACATTTTGGAATATGGTCCAAAGTGCAAACTTTGATCTCAACTTTATATTTCTTTTTCAATTAATATAAAGGTTACCTGTAACCCTGAACTTTGTCAGGATTCAGTCAAAAATTAGATATAAGAAACTAAGTTTAAACTCAGTACAAATAAAACAAGACTTTATTGGTGTGCAACAAGTGAGCAGCCATTGAATTTATGGGCTCTGTTTCTTCTGAAAAATCAAGTTTGTAACTTGGAACTAGTATTGAACCTAGTGGTGATCTTAGCTGGCCTGTTAAGGAGTTCTGTCTTAATTTAGAAGAAAAAAGGGTTTGGTACAAGAACAAGAATGTTAAAAATACTGCAAACATGCTGTTAACACAGCTGTTCTTCATATACATGATTAAATTTAATAACATTCCAGCATACATGTAAACATTTTTTTAAATGTCAGTACTGTATTTCATACATAAAAATGTATTATTTAATAGGGCAATTAGTTTCTGAATAAAAACACACAAGAATCAAAGTATTCCAGTGATTTCCCTTGGGTTTTTAGCTAATTCTAAAAGGGAATAGCACATGAACTCACTCTTTTACACTTATGGAACAATTTATATTCAGTTACACATGGGAAGAATAGCACAGTTAACAAGCTTCTCTCTAGCATATACAATTAGTCTATTGTTATTAAGTATTATAACAGTAAAAAATGAAGTGAAATAAACAGTGCTTTCCAGCTAAAAAATGGAATGTAGCACTACAAAAAAAATGTAGGTTTTTGTTGTCTGTACAAACTAAGGGAAGCTAACTTGCTGCTACAAAAGATGAGGGATTTGTAGTAGAGTAGTCAACAAATTTAGAGAGAAGGAATAATGAAACTTTTATATGATAGAATTCCTCCTTCTACTCATCAATGAGAGGGAATAAAAGAAGGGGAGGCTATAATTTATAATGAAACAATATATTAGAAGAAAAGCCAGAGATTCAAAAAAATTTAAACAGAGGTTCAAAGATACATTTTCTATCTTGACTACACTAGTCCATCGTGAAGTTTAGGTAAAATGATAAGAAATAAAGATAAAGGGAAAATATTCTTTTAGAATTAATTGGAACTTCCATCAAGGTAATTTGAACCAACAGCATTGCTCTAGAATGAGCCCCTGCATATCTTTTAAACTTTCCAGGATCCAGATTTGAATTTGTTAATCTGGACTTGATTATCCTTCAGAAATTCCACTAAAGAAACAGTGTAAGAAGCAGGAATCACTGATAGCTTCCTTAACCAGCACCTCTGTCATTGGGAATCACAATTCTCTTCCTTTCTCTTTATGGAAGTTCTGAATAAGTTAATTATACGATATAATCTATCTGGTACATTTCTAGAAAAAAGGATTATGGGGCTTTAACAAAATCCCACATCAGTCTTGGAAATAAATTAAATAATTACATCCTTGTGAACAACAAATTCAAAGGACAAGATTACTTTGTCATTGAGATACACAAACAGCTTTATCTAGGGCTCAGAATAGATTAATAAACAATGTGATGGGTTTACAAAAAAAGAAGAAAGAAAATTTGTTTTATGGCACCAAATTTCTATTAATGGATTTAAGTAATCTTGGCAGTTAGGGCAATTAATTTTGATGCAACAGCTTTTGGATGGAAAATGCTTTTCCAATGGATATGCACTTTGGCATGTTAGTCATGGAAATTAAAACAAAACAAAACAAAATTTAAGCACAACTTCCTTTACCTTTTCTTAAAGTAAACTGTAAACTGTTGTTGCCAAAAGAAGAACAAAGATTCTAATATAGTCCACAGCATTTGACAAATTATGTGTATGGGCATAATGTTAAACAAAACAATTTCCATCCTCACCTGTCCCTCCTCCTTCTCACTCCTCCATCTCATTAAATTTGGTATAGGGTAATTTGTTTTAGAAGTTATTTGGAAATAAATATTTTAGAAAAAATATTCACAAGTGAAAAGTTGCATTTATTTAATGGCCAAGGTTTGCATGTGAATGCCTTTTTCACTTCTGTGCTAATCTATTCTATGATTTGTAGCCGCCTTGATTTTACTTGCGAACATTAAATCCCACAGGAACACATCATGGTTGTTAATTTGAAGTCCTTGAAAACTCCTTGGAGGACTTTGATTACCACTTTCTCCACCCACAATTTCCAAAAGGCCTTTATTCAGGATATGTGGTTATAATCAAAGCTGCACTGAAAATGGTGCCTCAAGATCAGAGGCTCATTATTTTTTCATGAAAATGAGACAGAATTTTCAGCACAAGTTTCTCTGCTGTCCTGAGAACTTTTTTTGATTTCTGAAGAGAGTTCTTGCACTAGTGCTATAATAAATTCTTACATAAAGAACATTTTCATTCCGATTTTCAATTTCAATCAAATTCAATAGAATAAATCAACTCTGAAGTGTATCTAAATGCAATAAAAAAACTCTTTTTTTAATTGTAGGCAACAGTCTTAACTAATTTTCAAGAACCAATTTAGGACAGTGGAGGAATCCTTTCACAGAAAAGCTGATTAAGTAATTTTTAATAGAATAATACTTGGATTAATTTTATTGGCTATTTAAAGCTATGTCAGTGGTGTTTTATCTTTGTTCATGAATATTGTATTTTGTCCATGTTTTTCATTCTTATTTTTCCCATTTATTTATTTATATACATACCAGAATATCCCCCATATTAATGCTACTCGTATCATTGAATCCATTCAATTAATGTAACTCAAGAAGCTGCAGCATGTTAAGGAAATAAGGAATTGCCAGACTCCGGTTTCTGACTCCCACATTGGCCACTAAGTTGTTTAATGGCATACTGTTTCTACTCCCAAACATTCTGGACATCTTGCAGTAAAACACCAAAATAAATTTATTTTAAATAGGGGAGAGGGCAAAGGCTTCATTCTCAAATTCCTTCAGGAAAGTATTATTGTCCTCTTAGAATAATGGAAGGATATATTAAACATAATGTCACGACCATTGGAAATGTGCAAATCCCTTCCCCAATAAACCAGGATATTTCAAACAAGTCACATTTCAACAATTAAACCAATGGCCCTTTTCAATGCCCTCGCCCATCATCTATCTTACTCAATGTGTCTGTCCTATTATCTAGGAGGAAAAAAATCTGGCTCCTCATTTAATACTTTTTCAAGGAAAATGAATGTTTACATTTAGCAATAATAAACATTTCAGCACACCTGTCTCAAGTGGCATTTTTAATTTAACAGCAAGGCAGGAATCTTACCAAACATGGATTCTATGTAAAAATGAATTCCCCTTCCAACGCAAGGAGGGATTAAGTAAAGATGGTTGCTCCAAACATGTGATGGAAACTCTACCCCTTTTCGGTGTGTATTGTGCATGCAATACATGTAAAAAAAAAAAAAAAAAAGCAGAGCTGTGATGACAAGGCCACTGTCTTACCATTTTTCAGTGACCTGAAAAATCAATGCTGTACATGCTCATAAGGGTCCAAATTGAATTAAATTTCAAAATTTTAAGTATGAAATTTAGATTTTTGTCTGAAGTTACCCTTTGCTTTTTCTCCCAGTTTGTATTACTGTCTTTTTTATGTTCTTCTAGTCACACTCTGCAATTCCATCAATGATTGTGCACCTATTGAAATAGAGGGCAACAGCATCCAACCAAATTAGATAATGCCTAGCAGTTGGCAAGGACAATTGTGGTTTTTTTAATCACACAACCACTTCCAGTGAGGCAGTAAGCAATGAAAGAGAAAGGAGGAAGTGAGGGAGAGGAAAACTCAGAAAGGTTGGCAATGCATAGTCACCTTCTGGATCATTCAGAGTTGTCAAATTTGAAGAATGTAACCCAACACAGGGGTACACAGCCCTTTTCAGATTTGGCTTATACATGGCAAAAATAAATGAAAAAACAGTTAAATTAATGAAATTGCACTTCACTGTTTCTTCTTCTGTTGCCTTAAAAATTGGGGAACAATTTTTGGAGGGCTTTGGTGATTTAAAGGTGATGCATTCTAGACTGGAGGGGTCAGAAGAATTTGCCTTATCTTTCCTTTCCCTTCCCTGATTTTTTTCTTTTTTTCCTTTTTAAAAGCACCATACTTTCCACTTATTTCCTGGCATTTCTGCAGAGACATTACTGTAGGCTTTGGCTTACCTTAAGAGCAGGCCCTGGCAAAATAACAGTGTCATTACCTGCAGCATTTTTAAAGCTTTCTTTTAGGAGACAGAATATGCAAATAAATTGTTTATGCTTGCAGGAGGGAATGGAAGACTTGTAGCCTTGCTGCAGCAATTATTAGTTGGGTTTATTTTACCTTTGAAAAAAATGCAACCAAAGCAAGTTGGGTAATGGCTTGGAAATTACTCAGTTTCAAATGCTGTTGTACACTGGATACTGTTTGAATAGGATCACCTTTTGCTGCCTTAGAGGAAAGCTACCTTTTTAATTTTCCATGCTATATTCAAGGTCCATATTGAAAACAAATGTGAGCTTTCTTTAGAATAACAATCCAGTGTTATTCTTTCCACAAGTAATCCCCACCCACTTTCTAAGCCTTTTATGCTCAAAGTTCTCTCTGTCTGGATTTATTAAGTGTGCATAAAGGTAGGCACTTTGCCCAAAAATGAGAAAATGAAAGGCTGAATCCAGTTCTGGTGTGCAAAATGTAAGATTAATAACAAAGGCAAGAGTACAGGATGTGTGAACGGAGCTAGAAGCTTTTCAGATATAGAATGTTTTCCCTCCCCCTGCCTCCTTAAAACATACAACCCATTTGGTGGGAAATGTGAAGCTTTTATAGACTCTATAAAATTCAAAGCAAAAAAAAAGTTACTGTTCTTTCAATCAACAACAAATCATGCAAAACATTTTTTCTAAAGCTATTGAAAAAAGTCTCTCTCAAGCCTAAAAAGATGACCATTTACCAAGGTGCTAGCTTAGTGAATTTGGGAGAAAGTTATCTGAGCTGATGCTATCACTGCTTTTAGTTGGCCATTTATTAATTTATTTCTGCATGGTGGTATTACTGAATAGCAAAAACGTTAAGAAAGAGGAAGGAGAGAGAGAATTGTTTAAATTGAAAAATCTAAAGCAAATGTAAACATTTGCAGAATAGAACCCAGTAGAAGCAATAGTACTGCAAAGATCTTGAAACACATACAAGTGACATTACAAGATGTTTGGTATTTTCTGCTGATGATTTTATTTCACAGCCAATCTGCTTTATTCACGGGATTTTATAAGAGATCCATATGACAGTGTCTTCCATTTATATCACTCATTTCATATTTTTTCTTTCCAAGAATCTAGCAAGGAAGGGAAAAGAAAAAAGAAAATCTGCATAATATTTGACTGGAAGCTCTTGGAGCCCTTCTACCAAAATCATCCTGAAATGCCTATGACAATAAAAGTGATTTTCAACTTGCATTGAAAAGATCTCAATAAAGGCATAAAGATGAGACTTTCTAGAGAAGGAATATTTATAAAATGTATTCACCATTGAATGCAGTGGAAGAAAAATCTTGCCACATTCTGAAAACCAACATATTTCCACTGGGAGAGGCTACTGAGAACAAGGAGAATATCCCAGTTCAACATTAATTAGTTCCAAATAGGTAAACTCTAAAACATGGGTCTCCAAACTTGTCAATTTAAGACTTGTGGACTTCAGCTCCCAGAACCCCAACCAGCATGGCTGGCTGAAGAATTCTGGGAGTTGAAATCCACAAGTCCTAAAACATGGAGAGTTTCTGCCAACATAGACTGAGTTAAATGAACCAATGGTTTGATGTCAATTAAGGTTATTTTCTGTATTTTCTTCATAATATAACATTTCATAGAGCTACTCACCAATGGAAGCACTGTTTTTCCCCCCCCTTCATATAGCATAAGCTCTGCAGTAGGCAGATCGGAGGAATTCTGAACATAAACAAGGTTGAGCAGTGTGGTTGTTTCATTTCCTTCTTAGAAGACAGGGAACCAATTGCTTAAACAAGCAGTTTCAAGGGAGTTTCAAACTTCATCCAAAGATTCATTGAGGCAAAGCAACCTTTCAAACTTCACATAGCCCTAGATATTAAGTTTCTCCAATTGTCTATTCTCTAAAGAAACAGGCTCTCCCTGCTCCTGAGAGAAGGAAGAGATTGCACCATTATGTTCATAGAATGTGATTTTGCTGCAAGTGCAGTCCATGAATAGAAGGGGATGCACTTAAGTAGATGCCACTTGAGTCACCTTACTTTGATGCTTTCAACCCTGAAGTAAACATTGCTGAGACTATCTTGGAGGCTTCAATGGAGGGAGGGGAAAACAGCTGGATGGGCTTCTGTAGCCCAAACAGTAAAGCTTTCCTGTGGGAATCAAGGACATTCTCACAGGTGGCTGGCCAGAGGAGGAGTCAAGTAACCAGGCAACTGACTTGGGGGAAAAGGGAAACTTCTACTTTTAATTAGGTGAAAGCCATGGGAACTTTTAGAGTTGGCTTTCACCAGTTGTGCCAATATAAAATATCTAATAAACTATTTTCTGAGGAATCTGCCTGCCTCGGAGTTCTGTTTCTATGGGTGCATTACTTGGAACGCTGACGGATACTTCATGAAATACAGTAAAATATCATATGAAACCAAATATTAAGCTGGAAGATGCTTCACTAATAATTTCTCATTCTCTCAATATCTCTTTATATGCTTTACTTTCCAGTACTTTCACTGCCTTTCTCTTCCTCCCCTCTCCCCCAGTTTCTTCTTTGGAGTTTATATACTTTGATAGCATTGTGGCCAATACAACTATAGTCAGAATAGAATGAAATGATTGCTTCCATTATTTGAAATATGTAAAGCTGTTGCTGCCATCTAAAACTTCATTGTCTTTTTGGCAGCAAGACCAATCAATGAATTGTATGCATATGAATGATTTAAAATTTCAGATATCTTTTATTTATTTCATTGTATTGATTTATACAGCAAATCATCTTATAATTGGCAACTCTGGATGGTAAACATAGGATTTCAAAAAAAGCAACACAATAGCAAAAATAAGAAAACAATGACAACAAACAAGTTACTTAAGGAACAGTCTCACCCCAATGGTATTGAGCCACCTGATTCGTTCTGCAGAACCCCATCTGTTAAGGAATTCTGGCTGGCAGTATCAAGTAGAATAGCTTTTTCTGCTGTGGCCGCTAACCTTTGGAACCTCTTGTTGACAGATTGAGACCCCCACCCACCCTCTTGGTCTTATAGACCTCGCTCTGCTAATTGGTTTGGGGCCTCAATGGGAGCACTTTGTATTGGAGGTGGTAGGTGATGTAAATATTGCTTGTGTACTTGGTTCCTAGTTTTATCTAAACCTTGTTCAGTTCAGTGTTTTAATATTCATGTTTTTATTGTATTATAAGCCACCCAGGGTCTTTTAGGATAGTGAGATGGCTGGCAAATAAATTTAATATATGCATTAAATAAATAGGACAATCTAATTCATCTCATATAATAGCAGTCACAGTAAAAAGCGCAGTGATAGTCTTAGTTAACTTCAAGACCTCATGCCCGAGGGAAATCCAAGTCTTTAAATGCCATCAGCATTTGGATCAAGTAAATCTGAAAGGGCAGATTTATTTACTGGTGTTTTGAGGTAAGTACTGCAATGTGGAAAGCAAGCTCTGTGGGTTTTTTCATCTGGCATGTCTAATAGATGGACCAGAAGCAGGCCTATTCTGCTCAATTAAAAAGATGAGTAGAAACAATTGGAGAAATACTGTCCCTGAAGTAACCTGGCCTTATTCAATGAAGGACTTAATAGCTGATGAGCAGCACTCTGGAGCCTGTTGGAGTGTGGGAAACTTGCAAAGTAATAGTACATTATTGGCATACTGAGATGCATCAACAACTACTCATGCTGCAGAATTGTGGACCTATCACAGCTTCCTAGTATACCATATACCTTCCCATATACCATACACAACAATAATCTATTTGACAGATGAGCAAGAAATGACTGACTGTGAGTAGTCTCTTACAATCCAGCAAAGGGCATAATTTTCACCAAGATTAATCTGTGAAAAGGCCTTCCTGGCCATAATTGTCACCTGTTCTTTGAACATAAAACAAATCAGGAACACTTCAAAAATGCATACTGGTTTTGTTTAAGGCATGCAACCTCCTTAAGAACTGATATGGGAGAATCTTAAAATCCATTTTACCTGTTTAGTCCATTTTTCTATGCTATTGTTTTTTAGCTACTATAATGTTAGCTTTCAACTAATTTTGCATGTCTTAAAAGTAATTATTACATTTTTATTTAACACGTATCCAGCTCACTTGATATTACACTTCACTTCGATGAAAACTTCATAAAGAACATTATTTGATCATTATTTGAGTTTTGATCTATCTCATAGATATAAAATTTGGTCCACATTTATCTAGCTTGCAAATCAGAAATCATGGAATACTTTCAAAAGCTTTACTGAAATTAAAATATATTTCCATTAGACTCACATCCTACTATATGTTAACTGACCCGCAAAATAACTTAAGATTAATTTAAAGGATTTGTTTACAAATCCATGCAATCTTCTATTGAATTTTAGAACTATTTTCCCATTCCTGCTAGATCAGACCAAAGGTCTATCTAATTCATGATCCCATTTCCCATACTGGTTGGCCAGATCAGTCAAAAAAAAACCAGTTTAAAAAAATTCTAAAATGCAATAGCTCACTTTTTTCAAAATGCATTTAAAGATATGCTGCTTCTGAGGACTGGTATTTATTTATTTGAAATACTTCTCTATCTGAAATGCAAGCCTGGCAGGCAATGTAGTTCTCAAAAAATTACTTATACTTGAAATGAATACTATTTCATCTGGCATTAATCATCCTTGGGGTAACTATTTAGTCCCACACAAGTTTACTTAAAAGTAAGTACCTTTATCTTATACAGAACTAATTCCAGATAAGCATACATAGGAATGTGGGCTAAGTCTGAATCTAACTCAAGTATATTCAGTAAGACACACACACTATTATGAGAGTCTTGATTATAAAGATCAATAATTCACAAATATCTTCACACTGAATTTGTCTTGATCTCTAAGCTTGTAAGAATCCCAATTCATGTAGAAGAACTTTAGGGATATTGCTTACATATTGTGAAAGGAAACACTATATCTTCTCTGGTCTTAATTAACTTCCAAGGTTAAGTGTATTATACCTGCCTGAAAAGATCCATATGCCAAAAAGATAGCAATAAAATCTAGAATTTTAGACACATTTTTGCTGCCATGTTTGCTGATCATCCAGAAGTTTGCATAGATCTCGTACCCATAACCAACCAGTTTCTCTGTATGAAGAAACATCTATCCCTCTAGTTATAAAAGGAAAAAGAAAATGCATCTTTATTTAGTATCCCAATTACATGCATAACAACTATTTCTTTACCACTCTATCCATACTTTTTGAAGATATGTCAACTTGGACTGTACACAGTGTTATGAAACAGTTCATGGTACATTAGAAATATTAAATGTTTCTTTCTATATGTGCTTACACTATTATGTGTGCTTTATTTTATTCTATTTTATTCCCCCCACTTTGGCTTGTTTTCAGTTATTTATAGCTTTATACCAATTTATTTCGTTAATCCAAAAAATTAAAACATAAATGCAAACATTGAGCTATTGATCCATTCTATGTTTTTTTTTAATGTCCATATCCTGTATAATCAATGAAACTTGTGAATGGTATTCAACTTTAAGATACTTGTATCAAAAAATAGCTATTGAAACTATTTTGTATGTCAGAGGCCAGGAGCAGCATAACAGCCTGAAAAAAAACTCTGATTTTAATGAAATTGATGAATGTGGCTGAACTCGGAGGTGGTAAAATTATTGGCTATTTAAAACTGTTCTCCAGACTATGGAGAAGAAAAGGATCATCAATGTTTGGCTTCATACAGATGCTCTCTGCAAATAAATTGGAAAACATCCATTTCCAGAAGGTTTTAGAGATCTGAAGGCCAAGGGAATACTTATCTTGGTGCTTGGTGCTTTATTGTTAATAAGTTGCTCCTTATTATTATTAATTTCTTTGGCATTAAGAACCTTCCCAATGACAAGTTTATACCAGATTTTCCTTCTATCCTGGATGAAGGAAGCTTTGATTAAGTTTTAGGATTAATAAAATAAGCTTTAATTTTTGATAAACAGCAAAAGTGGGACCAGAATGTTGATTTTGGAATGTTAAGGGGCTACATGGACTAGAGACTTCCGGTTTGTTCCTTGTCGGAGCAGAATTCGCGATCGTGCACAGTTTCGTCTGAGCTCACTTGCTGAAGGGTCCCAATCAGAACCAGAACCACCCTGGTGGGGTGGTGAAGAAGGGGGAAATCGCCTGGAGGGTCGAGGGGAGTCGCAACTCCCCTTCCTGACAGGAAAATCCCTCCCAAAGGCAAGCTGCAGCAGTGGTCCTAAAATGGCCACCACGAAGACAAAGAACACTCAGGGAAACCAAATTTTGTGCTGGAGCAGAGAAGTAGCGAGCAGAGTGTGAACCAGGCAAAGGACATCACTTTTGAGGTACCCTGGTATTAAAATAAAGGGCTATCTTGGAGGAAAGTGTGTGAAAGCGGCGACCAGAGAAAGTGAGAAAGAAATTGGATCCTATAAAACTTGGATTGGATTAATTTGGAGGAGAAAATTTAAAGGAAAATACTTTAACACAACAAAGGTTTAGAAATTAAACTGGATAACTATTGAATTATGGACACTTAAAGGGCATAATTAAATGCTGAAAATGAGTGTGTTGAAAAGAAAAGAAATAATAGCTAATGATTGAAATTAGCGAACTTAATAAAAGTATTATATTCAATAAATAAAGTTAAAGGTAAAAAGACTCAAGAATGCCACCTTGATGGTACAGGAAAACTTCAGTATGTTTTAAAAAGTGTCTGGTCTTCTCAAGAGTTTGGATTTTGGAACTTAAAAGAAAATAAAAGAAACATTATTATTGTTATAGAACCATCTGAACAAAGAGGGATTGTTGAAAATAAATAAATTGAGAGAGATTTGTTGTGTTTTATCACTTAAATACTAAATTTGAATTATGAAATTTATTCACACAATTTATTCACACACACAAATTGTAAAGAATAAATTTCATAATCCAGATTTAGTATTTTTTCTAAGAGATGAAGCATAACAAAATTCTGTAATCCAAATAAAAATAGCTAATATTTCTGGTAGTTCTTAATAGACTCTGTGATTTGACGAGGGATAAGAAATGAGATATAGGAAGAAGAGATTTTTTTAAAATTAATGTACCAGAGAAGGTGTTAAATTAGTCAAATTATTTATACTTGTTTAAGGGGAGGAGTGCATCATCTTTTATATTCCCTCTCTTTTCTGTTTTCTTTTTTCTTTTTCTTCACTTTTCTTCTTTTCTTTACTGTATATATTTTTCTTGGTTTGTGTTAGTTTTCTTAATCTTTGAATTTGTAACCCTCAATAAAAGTTATGGGGACAAGGGAACTATTTTGTATCCCATCATTTCCTATGAACTTTAATAAAATGTCCACTTTTGAGCTATTTGTTTTAAACTGTCTTAAACTGGGTGAATTTTAATTGTTTTATTAGGTTTTTATTTAAATTATTTCTTGACATAAACTCACATCTCTTCAAGATATATCCATATTTTTATTCGGTGAGATGCTCTGAAGCTACTACTTATCAATGCTTCCTTGCCACTCCATGAGAACCTTCTGTCTTGGATGTCTTATAATAGAAAACAATATATGCTTGGTTATCATGTATACAAAACAGTCTCTGAAGACTATTTCTGATCTGATTGTATAGTCAGGAAAATTACAATGGTTATCAGGTTAGCAAATCCATAGTCAAGTCTTCATATTTTTAAGCGACCATTTAAATTGATGATGGACATTTATGAGAGCCAAATGCAGCTTCTGGACCATTTTTTGTAGCCACAGAATGCACAAAAATTATACTGTTCATTAAGGACAAAATACATAAAAATTAAAGATAGTTTTAAATAATTTCATACTGTGCTTCCATGGAACCATGGTGATATGATGCCACTTTCATGCATGCTGTGACCTTCAGCTGTCTATCCACCCACACATTTCAGCATGATTCTAAGAAACAAAACCTCTAGAATTTCAGGGGGAAAAGCTGTACAGTTGAATAGACCTTAACTGAGAGGCAAACTAAATGATACATAAATCATATATTATTTTGCTTCACTTAAGAATTTATTTAATTAATTATATAGTGACCTCAATCCAGGATTGGACAGCCTATGTTCCAGGAAACTTGTTCTAGCTTTAATTCCTTTGAAAGTGCTTAAATACAAGCAAACAAACAAAAACAAATAAGCATATGTGCAGGAAGGTTTGTTTCCAAAAGAAATAGTAATAGCAGCACCTTAGGTAGTAACAAAATTAATAGGCCTGGAAAGAAGCAAATCTTTTTTTCTTCCGATCCCGTGTGTGGTCCTTACCTTAAGTGGGTTCTCAAACCTTTGAACAAAATACTTCACAATTTACTGTTGTCTATTTTGCCTCTCATTCATACTCATTACAGATTAATTGAACTAAAACAGCTTCATGTAATCATATTAGATTAATTTCCATTGATTTTGATGTGTTTACTCTAAACACCACTGACTATATTTAACCATCACTTCATGTTCATTTGCTTTGTATGAAGGAACAATCTGGTCTGAATTAATTCTCAAAATGGGGCCATGAGAAATGATGCAAACTGGTAAGAATTGGGTGGTTTTAAGTCTTGATTTAATTTCCCAAGTTAAAATGATTGAAAATGTCTACTAATACAAGGATTTTCTCTCTCCCTTTCTCTCTTTTTAACAGTAGTTTGAGTGTGTGAATTCATGTGAATGAAAATGTACATGAAAGCCTCTAAAATGTAATCATCCAGGCACTGTTTATTTTGCTTTTAGAACTCAAGCTTTTTGTTACACTTCCTGTCACAATGCAGAAACTTCAAACCATATTTCTAAATATTACAAGCTTACTTAGAAAAAAAGTAGGATAGCACACAATTGGTCAAGGACACTCATTGAAGAAAAAAAAACCAATGCAGATGATAACTTTTTATTTGTTCCTTCATTTAAAAATAGATTAATTGATTGCGTAGGGAACAAAAGTTATGTAAATGAACAAAGGGCCATTCCACAAAGCTTTAACATTGCAGGAGAAACTGACCTCTTATTAAATGTCCTAACTGTGCTAGAAGGCACTTACAAATAATGATTTTAAGCTGCACTAATTATCTTATTTTTTTCCTCTTTCCTGAAGGAGAAATGTCATAGAGAAAAATAATAAGAGGGTTTACAATTGATTCAAGTATATCTTCATTATTCTTTTTGCATTATCCAGATTTCCCCCAAACAACAGCAATTGTATTTTTAATAGAAGTTCATATTTCTTACCTTATTTTAAAACAATTGCTGTACCATTTGGCAGCAGATGAACAGCTGTTTTGAAACACCTTAGCTATTATTTATGTTGGATTTGAATCATAAGGACATACCGTTGTATTCTAAGATTAATATCTCTCATGAGATAGCATTTTCTCTTCTTAATCTCCAGATTACACTGTTATAATATAATATACTTTATAAAAATAGGTCAATGAGTGCAAATATTATTTCAAAAGTGCTTACTATGAGTTGGATGTATGCCCTGACTTCCAAATAATGTTTGATCCGAAACAAATAGTTGATACTTATTTTGAAATCTTGGATTCAGTAAATGTGTTAAATCAATGGATGACCAGCAGGGGTGGGATTCAAATTTTTTAACAACTGGTTCTGTGGGTGTGGCTTAGTTAGTGGGTATGGCTTGATGGTCATGTGACTGGGTGGACATGGCCAACTCGACGTCACTCACGTCAGGGGTCACTTCTCCTCGCCTGGCCTCTCATGACAATGGAGATGCTGCAATGGTCATAAGTGTGAAAAATGGTCATAAGTCACTTTTTAGTGCCATTTCAGACAAATAGTTGTCCATTTGGTCACTAAATGAACTGTTTGTTGTAAGTCAAGGATTACCTGTACAAAAATACAAAAAGCTTCTTTGCTTGCAAAAAGCTGCCTTGAATACTATTCATTAGATTAAAAATTCCTGCAAGCTGGAGTTACAAATCAGGCAGGTGCCAGAGCACTTTGAAGAATTAAAGTAGTTAAAATGCAATCATAACTATCAGCAGACAACTCTTGCTCATAAAATGAAACCCTTTAGCAGAGAGGTCATTTAAGCTCTCCAGAAAGAGCACACTCAGGAAAAGCAATCCTCAGATCCATTTACACTACTTAAAGATACCAGCTGGTCTCACTCACAGGATATCCTAAGGAAATCATCCAGATTTAAGGAAAGGTCACATGCTCCCCAGAAAGGCAGTAAAGGAATCAGTGCCAAGCTTGCACCCTGCCTCTTGAAAGTACATCCCAAAAGGACAGTGCCAGATATCACTAAAGCAGTGAAGGAAGACCCCCCCCCTCCCCAGATAGAAAAAGAAACCATGAGGCAGGAAAAAATTCAAACACAATACAAATATTTAAATCACAACAGTACCTGTTGCTTTTAAACCAATTACCAGAACAAATAGACACCGGAACTAGCCAGATTTCTCAACCCAGTTTCTTTTCAGGAACAGAGATTAACCAAGCTGAATAGGGAAAATTATCCCATCAATAAACACAGGATTAAACATCACCAAAAACCAGTTTTAGACCAAAACTCAGAAAGGGTATGCAAACTCACATTTGAATGTCAATCTTTCCAGCTAGCCAAGAAGAAGTATTTCCTCCCAACAGCAGTGTAAAAAGCTTAAAACAATCCTTCCCCTTTAAGAAAGTATCAAAGAAAAGAAAAAACCTCCTTCAGAGACAGAAAGTCTAGGCATACTGCTAAGAATATAATAAGGCTGGAAAAAAAAGGAGATTTCTTCTAACTACCAGTTCTCCAAACTGTTTAGAAAGTTAACAAAGGGTTCTATAGAACTGGTCTGAACTGGTAGAATCCCACCCCTGATGACCAGGGTTTAATGTGCAGGAGCAAATGAAGAAATGCATACAAGCTTCTCCCCTTTTTATTAATGTGTCATGATGATACATGAAAGTTAATAATGGAGCAAACATTGTGATGTCACAATGAACCTTTCATTATTCTGATAAAATTTCAACATGCAGCAGTTTTCCTGACTTGATTGGATTTTTCCTTCAAATGAAAGTATTTGATTCTTAAATTCATTCTATGATGTTTATGACATACATAAACAATGTTAACAGTTTGCCTGCTATTTTTCAACAACCCTCACTATAACGAATATAAAACATGATTACTATGGAACATATTTTGCTGTCATAATACACAGATTAGAAAATATTAGCCAGAGCAAGTCTTGCCCAGCGGCTCATTAATGTAATTTTTAATGCTAGGCAAAGGTCTTTGTATTAACTCAGACTTTTTAATGCCTTGACCAAAAAGTAAAGACAGTAACAAGTTGCAGGAGATCCAGAATCCAGAACAATTCAATCTTGTTAGGGTTTACCTGAGCATATTAAATAAGTGTCCTTCAATAGAAAAATATGGAATGATTTCTATGACCACCATATTGGATTTCTTGGATTATAACTTGACAGAGGGAAATTTAATCCTTAAAGAATAAAAACCAATAACTGGTAAGAGGTGATTTTAGCAAATCTGTTCCCGGTAAAAAGATAGCAGTAGGCAGAATATTTGGGGAGATTTTAAAAGGTAGGTGAAAGCTAAAAAGATTGCCATGTTCTAGTTTGATGATAATGAAGCTTTGTCACCCAGTTAGACAGATGTTTGGACTGAGTTTGGCATTTTTATTCATCTATCGAGTCCTTCCCAATGATCTGGAATAGGTCGATGTTGTTGTATGATGGTGTTAATTGTAAAATTGCAGAATGTAAGCTATTCCAAGTAATTATTAAATGTTCACTAAAGTGAAGTCATAGCTGTCAATTCTTTAGCTGGTGTTAGCCATCATGTGCACTGAGTTCTTTCTAAAAATCTAAGAATTTGTGATGTATCAGCATATTGATTGTGCTAGTTCAAGTAATGTGGCCATTTGCAAGTGAGCGATTGAAATTTTATTAAGTGCAGATGCTTTCTAAGTGTTTCTCCAAGATTTTTGGTGTGGCACCCAGTGTGCCAATAATCACTGGGAGCATCACAGCAAGTTTATGCCATAATCTTTCCATTTCAATTTTTAGATCTTGATACTTTATGATTTACTCCAATTCTTTATCTTCTAGTCTATTAGCCCATGATGTTGCCTCATCAATTATCCACACTTTTATAAATCAAAGGAGACTCTGAATTGCACACAATAAATGACATTTATGTTGTGAATCTTGAAGGCTTTTTCTGGAGTCAGGGGAATATACGTAGAGCTTCATATTTCTCATTCTTTCAAATGCCCCTAAAATACCTAGGTAGTTACAATGAAAAGTCAAATGCTGGACTAAGATGGGCTTTGCCAGACCCAGAAGAGTATTCTTTTAATCCATAAGATAGAAGAAGATAAAAAGAGGGCAGTAGAAATCATTGTGAAACACAGCTTATCTATATTGGTTTTAAAAAGGGAATTAGAGGGATAATTGTATTGTTTCGTTTCTAGAATTCCAAAAAAGCATCTGAATGCCACAACTATACTTCCCTGCTTAGTTCTGGATGTAGAAAAGGGAAAGGGACAATTAGTTTAATTAGTTCAATAGTAATAAACTAGTGTTATTACAGCCATCTCTAAGCAGATAATAATGAGTCATAAACCACCATTAAAATGCAAGGTGTTGTGGTTCGCCGGCAGCCTGTGCAGACGGCAGTGGAATTGGACAGTGGAGAAGAACAGAGACCAGTCCAGGAGTCTGGAGAGGACTTGGACGAGGGTCCTGCATCTGATGCAGAGATGGGGCCAGGACCATCTGGGAGTGGTGTGCTGACTCCAGAGCCTCCAGAGTCTGGCAGCAGCGAGGCATAGGAAGAAGGGGAGCCTGTTCCCAGTGCAAGCGTGCACAGAGCTGCTATAAGGCAAGAGTGGCTGAGACAAAAGGGGCAACTCAGGAGCAAGGTGGAGGTATAAAGGAGGTGCAAGCCTTTGCAGGAAGCAAAGTCATTCACTCTGTTCAGATTAAACCTTGAAGCTCTGTGTGGACTTTGTACTTCAGTTGTTTTTTGCAGTTAATTTGGCACTTTAGTTATTATTTATTTATTTAATTTATATTGCTGCCTATTTGGCCATGGTGACTCAAGGCGGCTTACACAATGTAAAACCATATTTAAAACAAAAAATAAAAATAAAATAAAAACTAACAAAAAGAATCAAATAAATTAGTAAAGTACGATAGAACAAAATTTGGGAAAGCAAAAAACAAAACAAAAAACAAAAAAAAAACCCCAAACTCCCACCCCCCCTACCCCCCCACCCCTACGACAGCAGATCACACTAGCCATTTGATGGGCTCCATCCCTCTCTGGGTTCCCAGGCCCTCTGGCAAAACCAGTGTGCAATTATTATTATATTAGCAGCAATTTAAAGGAAATAAGGTGGATACTTATCTCGAGGGACTGTTTGGGACTCATTATAGGCTGGAAATGCACATAATTCCCAGCGCTGAAATAAAACAAGAGTTGTTTGGACTAAGCGTGTGCTTAATTAAGGTCTCAGGAAGTCTTGGTCAGAACACAAGGAGAGTTTTCTAGTTTTCTGAAATTATTCAGTGATTTATTCAATCTCTTCTATAGTGTGAGCGATTGTAATGATAGCTTGAAAATAGAAAGAAGATGAATGTGTTTGCATTTCTTGTGTTTGCCTCTTTGTATATTCATCTGTTTGTATTACTGGATTTTGTTCTTTTGTTTTTGTAACTACCAATCTGGTGACAATAAAATATTTTTCTAGGTTAGTTTCTCTGGTCCTTTCCTAACATTACTACTGTTAATTGGAAAGATTTCAAAAAGCCTTCTTAATTCATTTTCTTTTTAAATAAAAGACATGGAATTTCTAATGAATGTAACTCTAAGGTGCATAGCATAAAGTACTTTAAGAAAGATTTACCATTCTACTTCTAAATAATTTCTCATCAATGTAAAAAATCAGTCAAGAAACAAAATATATGTCAGATTATAAATATGACTGCAGCTAAGATATCTTGTTAGAATATGTCCTTAGCCATTGTATCCACAGTAACTATATGATAATGAGTTAAACATTCTGAGCTATGGTGTTGCTACTCATAAAGAAATTGTATTGGGTTCAATGAGATTTACTCCAGGGATTACAATTTTCTGTTAACTCCTTGGAACTTTCCATAAATTTGAATAATAATATAAGTAAAAAAAAATGGGGAGAATACTTTCATACATTCATCATTATAATAAATCATTTTACGTATGATAGTGCTGAAAAAAGATATGTAATTTATTTCAGATCATATGTTTACTTTAGAAATTGTCTCTTTCCACCTGGCAACTTTTGATTATCTTCCATGAGAGATTATTTAATCTTGAATTTACTGATAATACTAAAAGATCTTTATTACATATATAAAAGCAAAAATCTTTAAATGAATTATGTATAGAAGGTTATAACTATTTGAACTTTAATAAAACTTATTTCCTGATTTCTGGTTTAGACATCCAAAATTTAAATGTTGAGTATTTTCATCATAGGGAGAGAGTTTTGAAATGCCAGGAAAGTCTTCTCTGAAAACCAGACAAGGATCAGTCAGTACAGCCTTTTCTCAGCAAGAAAATAGTCACCAGCTGAGTAAAGACTTCAGATAACACCATGATGGATGGCCAGATGGTTTCAATCAAATGAAAAAAAGAATAAACTATCCTTAAACAGTAAGGCACAGTTCTTGGGATGTAATACAATGATGTAGTCAAAAATATATCTATGAGGTGAGGCAAGAAATCTCAGGTTTAGGTATCATTTTGCTGACTTTCTCAATGCTTCTTTCTCTACATTCTTAAAAGAGAAATGAAAGCAACAAATATTATATGCACAAGAGTTGCAACCTGCAGTACAGCTCAGGGATGAACACTTGGTAGCTGATTTTGCAGCCTTTGTAACCATTTCTGATCAGAAGTAACTGGCAGAGTTCTACCATCTTAATTCTGAAGAAAGAGCTATTTTACTTCACTGCAGATGAATAAGAGCAGCGATCGTTTTCAAAATAAACATCAGGTGCAATTAACCCACTCTTTTACCAAAGAGATAAGCATCCTTCCCTTTACAACTGAAAGAGTATAAGAAAAAAGAACCAGAACCTTCCCTCCTTAATTTGCTATGGAAAGTTTTTTTCCCAGTTTACAAAAATCTAAAAACAAAACAGCAAGCAAGTAAACATCATCCTCTAAGTGAAGTAAACATCATCCTCTAAGTGAAGGATGATGGATTAACCAATCCATCATCCTTCACTTAGAGACAAATAACCTACTCTCCAATAAACAATTTGGTTTCAGAAAAAAACTATCCTGTAATCTGCAACTCTTACACTGCAAAAACATATGGACGACACAACTCGACCAGGGCAAAGCAATAGATGCAATCTACATAGACTTCTGTAAAGCCTTTGATTCAGTGGTACACGACAAACTACTCCTAAAAATAAAATCCTATGGTATCTCTGGACAACTGAATAACTGGATAGAAGCATTCCTGTCAAACAGACAACAAATGGTCAAAATCGGGAGCGTACTATCAAATCCAGTACCTGTCAATAGTGGTGTTCCCCAAGGCAGTGTTCTAGGACCAACTCTCTTCATACTCTACATAAACGACCTCTGTGATCATATTAAGAGCAATTATGCGTTCTCTTCGCTGATGATGTAAAGCTGTTCAATACCACAGACAATACTGCTACCCTACAAAAAGATCTTGACTATGTATCAGAGTGGTCAAACAAATGGCAACTTCAAATCTCAACAAATAAATGCTCTGTCTTACATATTGGCAAAAAAAATCAGAAAATAAAATACAAGCTGAATAGTCAAGATCTTGTTGATGACTCAAGCTCTGTAAAGGACCTTGGAATACTCACCTCTAATGATCTAAGTGCTAGAGCCCACTGCAACTACATAGCCAAAAAGGCATTAAGAGTTGTTAACCTAATCCTACGTAGCTTTTTCTCTGGTAATATCACACTACTAACCAGAGCATACAAAACATTTGCTAGACCAATACTCGAATACAGTTCATCAGTCTGGAACCCACACTACGTATCTGATATTAGCACAATTGAGAAAGTCCAGAAATATTTCACAAGAAGAGCTATCCACTCCTCTACTCGTTGTAGAATACCTTATGCCACCAGACTTGAAATTCTAGAACTTGAAAACCTTGAATTACGCCGTCTTCGGTCTGACTTAAGCATGGTATATAAAATCATACATTGCAATGTCCTACCTGTCAATGAATACTTCAGCTTCAACCATAACAACACAAGAGCACACAATAGATACAAACTCAAAGTAAACCGCACCAAACTTGATTGCAGGAAATACGACTTCAGCAATAGAGTGGTCAATGTCTGGAATACTCTACCCGACTCTGTAGTTTCTTCCCCAAACCCCAAAAACTTTAACCTTAGACTGTCTACTATTGACCTCACCCCTTTCCTAAGAGGTCTGTAGGGGGCGTGCATAAGCGCACCAACGTGCCTACCGTCCCTGTCCTATTGTTTCTCTTATTCTTTTATTTTTCTTATATGTACCCATTTCATGTATTCACAACTATGTATACATTTATACTTATTATCTTGTAAACAATTGGCAAATCAAATAAATAAATAAATAAAAACAACCACAATAAAAGCAGTTCAAAACATCAAACAACTGTCAGCCTTGTGAGGTTGTACTGAAAATAAATGCACTCAGAAATACTAGCTCTATTTTGTTGTAAGGTTACAATAACGTAACAGTACAAGTTTGAAAGCACATTTCTCCTTTGGCACCTTTGCAATTATCTGTATTATTATCTGTATGGATGACTGAGAATCTCCATAGAACTTTAGAATATCATGAACAGCCAGGAAAATGAACAAATCAACCCAGAGTCTCACTCAAGGCACAAATGACCAGGGTGAAATTATTCTACTTCAGATACATTATGCAAAGATCAGTTCTCTGGAAAAGGCCCTAATACTGGGAATGATAAAAGGAAAGAGAAGAAGAGGACAAACAAGATGGTTGGACTCAGTTACAGTAATGATGAGTATACCATTGCAAAACTTGGAAGACCAGGTTAGAGACGAATAATTATTATGAAAATCTGCATGGTCATGAAGAGTTTATCACAACTTGATACTACATAATACATCAATTGCTATATTAACTGTGGCTTTGTTTTTACTTTTAAAAATTTCATTTGGACTTCAGTCCATGGCATGACCGACTCAGAAATGTGATCCTAACTTGCAAAATATTGTAGCCCCTCTTCTAAGGAATAAAAGTAGCATTTAAGACCTGCAGTACTCTATTGCACTGTTGGTAGTGCCATAAAGAGGTCATTTTTCCAAAGTGTCAAAATAAGGTTTACATAACAGTGCTGCAGGTTGCATATTACAGCATCCTGTACAGTTTCTGTTTGCTATTTCAAAGACCTCCAAGAAGCAGTGCTACTTATATAAAGTATTTATGGAGAAGCTGAAAATAACACAAACACAGACAGATACAGTTTGATTTCAAGATTCTTTATGTTTCTTTGTAGAATATACCTTCTTGATAGCATAAACTTGAAAGTTAGAAGAGTCTTTTTTTCACCCTTGGCTAACTTCTTAAATACCTGGGTAAATTTGTTCCTGTTTTCCTTTTTTTTTTTTTTTTTTTACTAAAATAGTAAGCCAGTAAATTTTCCCTCAACTTTTTATTCTGCAAACATAATGTATATTTAATGTAATCTATCATCTTCGTATCTGGCTTTCATCTTATTCTTCCATAAACTTTGTCATCCTCCACCAAGAATAACACTGTTTGGGCCACTAATTGGAATTCTGTAAATACGCATACCCAGCAGATTATTGTCAAATCCATTTCCTTAATGCTTACCAATCTGAAAAGTAAAAGGCTTTTGAAATATTGTGTTTCAATTCATGATATACAAGCAGTAAAAATATTCCTCAGGACATATTTTTTCCTGTAATGTGTAATTGCAAAGCTTTCAGCAGGTGGAATTGTTTATGGTTGCTATTTCATCTGAATCAACACAAGCAGAATAGCAAAATAATTGAGAATTGGTTAGTCAGGCCTTACTGCTTTTAACTGCAGATAGGGAGTCTGTTTGTCTGCCTGTCTGTTTGTAATCCATCTACAGTGTAGTATAGTGGTAGTCTTGGATTCAAGAGGGGAAAATGAGGTTCCATTTGCTCCTTTAAACAGAGGAGCCAGCTTTCAGTCCTGATCCAGAAACTCCAAACACATCTATCTATCAATTCACACTTAACTAGAGATTCCGGGTTGGTCATTGTTAGGAATGATAGTCACCTAACAGTTGGGTTGGCAATATATAAACCAGGATAGACATTTAATATGTATCTTTAAGATAATGTTGTAATTGTGATTGGCTGAGGTTCCTCCAAAGGCCATAGGATGGAGCCAGAAACCTGGTTTGTTCTTTTTTGCATTTCCTTTGCTTTCCTTTTGCCTGATCGTCATTCTGCTTGAATTGCTGTGAGTCTTGCAACTATTCGCAAACTCCGTTTACTGAACTTTATTTATGATACTGCTAAAGAAAAGGACTTCTTTTTTGGATTATCCCTGGACTGATTATTTTGAATACTAAGTGTTTTTTACCGCATATAATTTGGACTGTTTTTTGGACTTTGTTTACCCATTTACAGGAAGTAAAACTTACATTTCACTATTCAGGGTATCTGTGTGCTAGTTGTGTGTTATTCATCACCACTCTTACTATGTTTCCCTGAGTGCACTCATTCTCCTAATGGGGAATACCTCAACATTTATGCCAAGGACTGAAGTCCAAATGAAATTTTTAAAAGTAAAAACAAAGCCACAGTTAATATAGCAATTGATGTATTATGTAGTATCAAGTTGTAATAAACTCTTCATGACCACACAGATTTTCACAATAATTATTTGTCTCTAACATGGTATTCCAAGTTTTGCAATGGTGCACTCATCATTACTGTAACTGAGTCTAACCACCATCCATTTCATTTTCTTTGATGAAGGCCTTCATCCAATGGTGGATTGATTCAGTCTAATGTGTTTACAATTTGAAGATAACAGGGAGCTGTTTTGAATCAGGTTTATAGAAATTTATAGCACAGCAAAGGAAACAGACATGTCAAACTTTAATGAGGGAAAGTGTATGGAGCATAAGGATGGAAGCATCATAACTAAAGCATTACTCCAGATGCTACAATGAAGAAGTGTAAGATGACATTAGTAACATTAAAAACTTCATCATTCTGTACAGATGATGGAATTGATAATATACATAGAAAATTGTTAAGTAGTATGCTTTATTCCTTTAAAGCACTAGAAAGAATGCTGGTGGCCATAGCAGAATGAAGATTTCTGTATTGCTAAGAGAAGTTTCAATCTTCAATCCAGATTAACTTGCTGAACAGAAAATTATAAACCAGATTGCTGATCACAAGAGGGTGTGAGTGAGAATTTATTTAAGGTAAAATTCATCAGCATCTCTAGAGAGAATTTCTTTGAGAAAAGAAGCTTGAATGGTGTCACTAGCAATATGTTCATCTTAGAGGTTATCAGTTCCAGCTGTTAAAACACAGTAAGTGTCCCAAGGTAGCACTAGATATAATCCTCTCAGACACCATACAGCCTTTTGTAATAGCTGATAAATTATAACACTTATCATTTTTAACAAGGAAATAGCCTGTGCTGATGCTCCCACAGGGAAAACAACTTTATAACCAAAGCAATTTTAAGATGATTCCTTCTGCTCTTTTCCTGTACAGAATAATTCATCCAGAACCAAGGTAATAATTTTGGCATCTTCAATGGAGGCAAAAATGCCTATATTGCAAAGTGTATTATCATTTTAAAAGCATCCATATTTCTTATTTTTGTCATCAACTCGAAATTCCCTCATTTTATCCAAAACATAGAAAGGGGGGGGGGGACTCCTTTTAACTTGGGATGAGGAAGCTCAGCACATTCTCAAGGAATATTTCGGCCTGACATTGTGACCTTCTTCAGACTCAAAAGATGAGACCCAAATAATATCCTAACTTCTTATACAACACAGAGTAATTGCCAAAAAAAAAAAAAAAAAATCCAGTCAATGATCCTATGAGGCTTCTATAAGGAAACAAGTTCAAAACCAGGACAGGGTACTGTCAGACTACATAAGACTTTTGAGTTTTGCTGCATCAGACTGATGTCTACCTAATGCATTATGCAAATTCCCACAGTGACCAACATGATACTTCAGTACTGCCAATGAAGCAGAATATAAATGTATTATTAATATTCAAGTTTTACTTTCCTTTTCTAGATGTATTTCTTAAAATGCAAACACTTAAATTGTTTTTTTTCCTATACATTATAAACAATATTATCTAGCACCTTCTTGCTATCTTACTTATAAAAATGGTGATAACATAAATGGTGACTACATAGCTATAAATTATATAACAGAATCCAATTGAGAAGTACTCTGATAGTTGACTAGGAAAGCAGCTGTCCAAAGGAGGAATTTTTTTTGCCATAGAACTATACTCAATCCCTTTGTGACTATATCTACCTTGGGCCATTTTTCATAATATCTTGTAAAAGGTGGACAAAACCTAAAACTTTCTTGGCTAGGACTTGGCTAGAATGTATTACCAAGCATGACAAATTTATTTTATTTTATTTTATTTTCATTTTATTATTTTAATCTCAGGCAAAATTTAAAAGGATTTTCAAAGAACAGTAAGCTGATTTATACTGAATGGAGAAAAATAAGAATAAGGTTTAAACTTTTACAAAAGAAAGAGATGGCTTTTCATTTCTTACCTTTAAAAAATAGATAAAATCCCCAAATAGGAGATTAGGATCAAGTTGAGCCAATGGTTTCCAGGGGGACTTATGGTATAAGGAACCAAAAGGGGGTGGGTTAGTGAGAATAATTTGAAAGGACATTTATAAGGCAAAGTTTAATAAAGAAATATGGAATATTTAAAAAAAAACAAGAACAGGACTTCACCATTAGTTTTACCTTCACTTTTATTTTTTTTAACTTCAGGGATAACTTTAGTAAGAAACATTTAGTCACACATGCCAATTTGGTTCATCCAGACTGAGGAAACAGGTTAAAGACACAAAAAGATCTAATGAATGATGAAAAGAATTTGCTATGGTTTGTGTATTTATGCATTTCTGAAAGAATGAAAGTAATTCCAAGAAAAAAGGAAGGACTTTGAGAAAGATGACAGAGTTTGAAAGAGTTATTTTAAAAAAAATAAAAATTACCTATTAGGATGTATACTTAAATTGTTTTAAAAACATTATACAGAAATGGAATAAATAAAAAATTAAATCATAAAATTGATGAAAATCTTCAGGGAAGTAAATAATTTATATACAAAAAAAGAGAATGCATTTTGTTCATGAATGTGTTATTGATATTTGTATTAAGTAAGCTTTTGTATCTCAGAATTTGAAAAAAAGGCAAAAACCAAATGTTGGCATCATTCCAATTTATGTAATAATACCAGAAATTTGAACCAGGTTATGCTTATTTTTAAACTGAAAGCTAAATGATATCAATAATTGGTGTTCTTAACCAAGTGGTCCAAAAAAATATTGTGTTATTACACAAATGAAAAAAAAATCCTAATCCAAGTGAATAGTAGTGGAAAAATGCAGAAAAAATATTTTTGATCATTACTGAATTAGAAAAAAACAACCAACCTAACAAGCAGATTTGGTCCATAACTGTCTCATTCATCCATTCCAAAGCAATAAATATTTTACTCATTCTAACTGCCCATCTTGTCAAAGTTACAGGTATAACAAATTAACTTGGCCACTTGGTGACACTGTTTTGCATTTTGTTCTCACTTTGTAAGAAGCAAATAAATTGTGTAGTTGTTGTTAAAAGCAGCAGACAGTTTGAGTCAGAAATCTAATCCATAAAAATAAACACAATCCGCCTATTGTCTATCCTTTATTTGTTCATTCCATATAAACATTAGGAGATGATAAATGATTTAGAATGCACCCCAGAAAGCTTTTTACCATTTATGATTATATCTCCAAGTTTTTAGGGAAAATGTAGTTTCCACTCAGAAGGCAATCAAACAACCTACTCAAACATTGCCCTGGCAAAGCACCGATTCTAATTTAACCAGCTCTGTAGAATTGCTTTCCAACTTATTTTCTTTTGTCACAAAGTATTTTATATAATGCTTTTTTACTGAAATTTCTTTTCTTTATATGTATTATATATAAGAACTAAATCAAATTTAAAACAGCATTGCTTCAGACAGAGCAGCAATCCTTTTAAAAATCAGGAGTTATCTGGGGAGATCAGAAACAACTCGACACTATGACACTGTCTGAAGTAGAGATCTTCTTCCAGTTTTTTTTAAAGAAGAACCTTTATAGTTCTTACATAAAACTATACAATCAAAACACCATAAAATGACATTTCCAATCTATTTTGAAAGAATAATCACTTTGGAAATTGGAGAAGCTTATTGTGGATACTCCTAAGTCACAAACAGTATGCTATATGGGGAAATTGATTGTTTCCCAAAACCTCTAAATTAATTATTCCCAATTCTCCAAATTTCCCTTTGGCACAGCAGACAAAGGAGTTCAGAGCAGGAACAGGCTATCAGAAGGATCTCTTGGTTGATGAGATAACTGGTAGCCTCTGCACCTCATGGAACAATTGTGGAATATTGCATTCTGGACCAGCTATAGCTTCTAAGTGATTCTGTCATGCTCCTGGTGGAGACTGACTCTGAGGAAGAGGAGGAACAGCTAACAGGGAGTGGGAGTGTGGCTCCAGAGGTGGTGGAGGAGGCTGGGAAAGGGCAGAGGCCAGCTGAGCAGTCAGAAGAGAATCCAGGCCCATCCCCTATCCATCCTAGGTCATGCAGGGACGAGAGGATCAGGGAAAAGCAAGGTCTACTCAAGAGGAGATTACCATGATTCTCCTCGTGGCTTGCAGGTGAGAGCTATGTATATAAGTTTCTCAGCTACGTAGTTAGAATTGCTGGAGTCAATTAGTGTTCAAGTTGAAAGAGGTTTATCTTTGTTGGCCTTCTTCCTATGGATTTTTCTTGGTTATTTTCCTGGAGTTTATAATTAGTTATCTTGGCTTGCTTCGGAACTCTCATCAATACAGTTTGTTTTGGCTTTCTTTTTGCCTCCTTAGTTACTTTTGTGACTTTAAACTGTGCCAAATAAAACATTGAAGTTAAGTTGAAGGCCTTACCGGACTTTAATATATGTTTTCGGTTATTTTGAGAGACTACGGGTCATCACATTTTGACTCCTGCCACCCATTCAACTTCTTTTTGCTTTTTGTGGGGTGACCATGGATCAGCTCAGAGCAGAGATTGCCCAGTTAAGCCAGCAAGTGGCTCTTTTAACTGCACAGGTGGCACAAATGCAAGCTGCCCGGCCACACTGAAAATGCCCCGTGGCAGTGCCAGATAAATTTGATGGTTCGCTGGCCCAATTTCCAGCATTTTTGGGGCAGTGCCAGCTTTACATGAGCCTTCAGACTGAGGACTTTCCCACTGACTGGGATAAGGTGGGGTTTTTGATTAGTTTGTTGTCAGGCTCTGCAGCACATTGGGCGATGCCTCTGCTGACCCAGCCCAACCAGGTGTTGGACAGTTACGCCGAGTTTTGCCATCAGTTTCAGGCCATGTTTGAGGACCCTGTTCGAAGCCAAACAACAAACACATATTTGAGAGAGCTGAAGCAGGGGCGTGGCTCACTCATGGATCATATTGCTAGTTTTTGGGTGGTTGCTCAGGATGTACAATGGAATGAGGCAGCACTATTAGACCAGTTCCAGGAGGGTTTGTTGTCGTAGCTCCTGGATGGGTTGGCGTGCATTGAATGCCCTCACACCCTTCAGGAGCTCATGCATTTGTGTCTTCGTATCGATGCTAGACTTCAGCAGCGATGGGTGCGATGATGGACAGAAACGGTATCTGTTTCCAGCAAGATGGTGCCCTTGGTGGAAGTGCCTTTGGAGGAACCCATGCAGTTGGGGGCTGGCCGCCCTCACCTGACTCAAGTAGAAAAGAATAGACATCGTTGTGATGGTTTATGCCTCTATTGTGGCAATTGAGGCCATTTTGCAGCCAAGTGTCCTGTTAAGACATCCACAGCAGCGATAACTGCAGTGGCGGGAAATGAGCATCGCTTGGCCTACAGGGGTCTGCAGGTCGGAGTGTAAAGTCCAAAAGCCCGCCATCTTCACCAACCTTACAACCCTCACCACCTTTGCCATCTTTAACATCTCCACCACAGTCACTATTGGTGAAGCATCTTGTGCTGCCAGCAAATGTGTTCGTGCCTGGTGTGGGAGCGGTGGAGATCCCAGCTTTGGTCGATTCAGGGGCCACAGCCAATTTCATGGATGCTCATTTTGTCAAGCAATGGTTCATTCCTCAGCAACAGGTATCCACGCCAGTAATGGTAGAGACAATTGATAGTCAGCCCCTTTGTTCGGGACCTGTGGTTGCTGCAACCAAACCCCTTTGCATGCGTATTGGGCAGCATGTGGCGGAAACCGTGTTTTACGTTGCTGCAGTGCCTCATTTTCCAGTGGTGCTGGGTTTGGAGTGGTTACAGGCTCATGATCCACAGATTTTCTGGTCGTCTGGAGCTGTGCAGTTCCTTGATAGGAAGTGTGCCAACCATTGCGGAGTTGGTGGACTTTGCTGATGTGTTTGGGGAGAAGGAGGCAGATCAGTTGCCTCTGCATCAGGTGTATGACTGTCCAATCGACTTGTTGCCCAATGCAAAATTGCTGGTGGGTCAGATATATTCCCTGTCAGAACCAGAGTTGGTTGCGTTGCGGGATTTTATTAACAAGAACCTCCGGAGAGGGTTTATCCAGCCTTCTACCTCCCCATTTTTGTGAAAAAGAAATTGGAGGAGCTACGTTTGTGTTGTGATTACTGCAAGTTGAATGCAATCACAGTGAGGAATCGGTATCTGCTTCCCCTCATCCCTGAACTGATTGAGCGGCTTCATCAAGCTAAGATCTTTACGAAGTTGGACTTGCATGGGGCCTACAATCTGGTTCACATTCGTGCAGGGGATGAGTGGAAAACAGCTTTCCGGATGACATATGGGCATTTTGAGTATACCATGATGACTTTTGGATTAACCAATGCCCTAGCTGTGTTCATGCATTTCATGCACAATGTTTTCTGTGATTTGTTGGATCAATTCATGACCATTTATTTAGATGACATTTTGATTTACTCAGACTCCCTGAAGGAACATTGGCAGCATGTGTGGCTAGTGTTGCAACATTTGCGTGATAACCACCTGTTTTCTAAACGTGAGAAGTGTCAATTTGCACAAACCACAATTGACTTCTTGGGACATCGTATTTCACCTGCTGGGGTGGAAATGGACCTGGAAAAAATTCAATCATTGCAGGAGTGGGAACCTCCACAGCGCAACTATATGATTTGGGACAAGGAGCTATTGGCGGTTAAGGTCGCTTTTGAGACATGGCGGCATGGAGGGGGCTCATCACCAAATCGAGGTTCGGATGGATCATCGCAATTTGGAATACCTACGTACAGCTCAGACATTGAACCAGCGTCAGGTGAGATGGTCCTTATTCATTGCTCAATTCGATTTCCGGGTACCTATGTTCTGAATGGAGGGAATCAAAGTGCCGATGCCCTATCTCGGAAGCCCGAATATACCCGAAGGGAGGATAAAATCTTGCCCCAGATGGTGATTCTGTTGGAGCAGTTTTCAGCCACTGAGGAACCTGTGGGCCTTCGAGTGAGGATTCAGGAGGTGCAGCAGCAGGACCCATTTGTGGCAGCTCGATGTTGAGAATTGGATGAGAATGGGAGACAAGAGATTCCTTGGGTGTATATTGGGGACCTGTTGCAGTTCCGTGATTGCATTTTTGTGCCTGGAGGTCCTCTTCGTGGCCCTATCCTACGTCAATGTCATGATAGTCCGGCGGCAGGACACTTTGGGGTGTTCAAAACACTGCACCTCATCTCTAGGACATTTTGGTGGCCGAGACTTAAACATGATGTGTCAGGATATGTGGCATCCTGTGGGATCTATCGCCAAGCCAAGAATGCTCCTGGTGTGCCCCCTGGTCTCTTGCAACCCTTGCCCACGCCAGAACGACTGTGGGGGGCAGTTTCATTGGATTTCATCATTGAGTTACCACCATCGAATGGTGCCACCAGCATTTTGGTGGTGGTGGATATGTTGACTAAAATGGCCCACTTTATTCCATGTGCGGGTCTTCCATCTGCCAAGATAATGGCTCAATTGTTTATCTCCCATGATTTCCGGTTGCATGGGTTACCAGACCGCATGGTATCAGATAGGGGGGTACAATTTACGGCACGCTTCTGGCACACCCTACTCGTGAAACTGCAGGTTCAGGCGTGTCTGTCGTCTGCTCATCACCCCGAAACTGATGGGGGGACAGAGAGATTGAATGCTATTTTTGAGCAGTACCTCTGCTGTTTCAGCAATACTCAACAAGGCAATTGGGTAGAAGTGCTGCCAGTGGCAGAATTCGCTTATAACAATGCTCAACATGCATCCACCCATGTGTTCCCTTTCTTTGCTAACTATGGGTTTCATCCACAACTTTTCCCTTTATCCTTGTCTGATTCCCCAGTTCTGGCAGTGGATACGTTTTTGCAGGAGTTAAAAGCCGTGCACCACATGGTCCGCGATCAATTAGACAGAGCCAAGGAAGACTATAAACGGTTTGCAGACCGACATCGTCGTGATGTTCCACCTTTAATGGTCGGCCATCAGGTTTGGCTCTCTACTCAATATTTACCAACGACGCAACCATCGAAAAAGCTTGATCACTATTACTTGGGACCTTTTCCGGTCAAGGCAGTGATCAATCCTGTAGCTTATTGTCTCTCCCTGCCATGGACCATGCCTATCCATCTTGTTTTTCATCGTTCCCTGCCTCGGCCAACAGTCCGCATTGACCGGCTCCATCACTGCCGGCCCCAGTAGCCCCTCTGGGAGAGGAGGAGTACGAAGTAGATAGCATCCAAGATTCACGCCAGTTGCAGGGCCGATTTCAGTATTTGGTGGTATGGAAAGGTTATGGACCAGAGGACTTCACCTGGGTCGATGCCACTGATGTTCATGCTCCTTGTTTGGTCCAGGACTTATATGCTTGGTTTCCTCAACATCCTTGTCCACCTGGTCCCGGGGGAGGGGGCCCTGCAGGGGGGATAGTGTCATGCCCCTGGTGGAGACTGACTCTGAGGAAGAGGAGGAACAACCAACAGGGAGTGGGAGTGTGGCTCCAGAGGTGGTGGAGGAGGCTAGGAAAGGGCAGAGGCCAGCTGAGCAGTCAGAAGAGGATCCAGGCCCATCCCCTATCCATCCTAGGTCACGCAGGGAGGAGAGGATAAGGGAAAAACGAGGTCTACTCAAGAGGAGATTACCATGATCCTCCTTGTGGCTTGAAGCTGGGAGCTATGTATATAAGTTTGCAACTGCACAGTTAGAATTTGCAGGAGTCAATTTAGTGTTCAACTTGAAAGAGGTTTATCTTTGTTGGCATTCTTCCCATGGACTTTTCTCAGTTATTTTCCTGGAGTTTATCTTGGCTTGCTTCGGAACTCTCATCAATGTGGTTTGTTTTGGTTTTCTTTTTGCCTCCTTAGTTACTTTTGTGACTTTAAACTGTGCCAAATAAAACAGTGAAATTAAGTTGAAGGCCTTACTGGACTTTAATATATGTTTTGGGTTTTGGGTTATTTTGAGAGACTACGGGTCATCACAGATTCTTTACTGGCAACTCATACATAGTGCATTGTAACAGTCCATTTGTCAGATAAGTAGGGCATAAGTGATTTTCTAGAGGACTTCCTGGTTTGGAACAGAGACAACTGACATTCAAGATGAATATGTACAAAGGCTTTCTTGGCTACAGCTGCCACTTGGTCTTTGAAGAGGACTGAATCCAAGAAACACCTCCCCCCAGTTTCTCACCAGTCTCTAATAATAGGGAAACACTGTACAGGACTTAAGATGGAAAGATCCCAAAGTCCCAAATACCCATAATCATTATATATCATTTCAACATAACATGCTTTCATTCTGTTTTGCAACATCACCTATTCTGGCAGAACGATTTGTAATTCTATATTTGAAAGTGATATAATACAACTGGAAAATGAAGAAGAACTCAAACTAAATGGTTAAAAAACACAATGAGAAAAATATTGTTGGGACTTTAACTTGGAAAAATGATGATGGAGTAGGCACCACTGCAATTATGCATGTCATAAAGTAAGTTAATTGGGTGAAACTGCCCCTCTTTCAAAACACTAAGATGTAGGTTTATCCAATGAAGTTGAATATAAGAACACACACATCATTTGTACTGTAATTAACCCGTGGAAGTAATCTACTACCAACTACTGGGATATAATACTTGCAGTGCTGAGTTTAACATTTAACCATGCATAGGATTTCAATTATTGCCTCATAAAGTACTAGTTAAGATGGTTTTTATTCCAGCCAGATGGTTATCTTCTGCACTATAAGAATAAAAACCTAGGATTCAATAATATGTGTTGAATACATATATGGAACATTTCAATGAATTCCTTTTATAGGTATGGCTCTAAAGGTATCTTGATAAACACAATATTTCTGTATGTAGACCATTGTAGAAAATCTGTTCTAGAGTCATTTACTCCATAGTCATTAGGAACTATGACCACTGAAGAACAATTTTCTCATCAGGTGCTTATTAATTGAACTATAGTAAGTTATTAAATTTAAAACAGCAATCATTAGTATGATAACAGCCAAATTAGGGCTTGCCTATGCTTCATGGAAAGTGATAACCATCATTCTATTCTATTTATTATAGTTTTCTTCAATAGCAATATGCATATCCAGAAAGGAATATATACTTAGTAGAAAAAGTATAATAATGCATTTAGTTCATTCGTCCTTTCCATAATTCAGAAAAAAAACTTGTACAATCAGGACAATTGGAAGCCTATATTGGAAGTCCTTGGAGAGCAATTGGAATAGCACCTAACTTGGCTACATTTCCAGAGGCCTCGGCATGGACATCCACTCAAAGGGAATAGTACCTTCTCCTCATCTGATCATCAAAGCAATTTAACAACATGAAAATTTATAATGTTTGAGAGCCAACCAAATAAAAGGAACAACACACTAGATGCACATGACAGATTCAATGTCTCTCAATTGGCGGAAAGATGTGCAGTCTAAAAATGAGGTGATTTCCTATGAAAGTGCTTATTTTTAAATTACAGCACTTTTCATGAATACGTTTTTTGGGAGGCATACTTTTACACCCATCAGAATTCCACAGCCTATTTATAACAACTGTACTTCTACCTTAGCTGGAGGGAAAAAGTTGAAGAGAAAAGAGAATATTTTGTCAGGACACAGGAAATACTCCCTTTCATGAACACGCAATAACTTTCTGTACTTTAATAAATAACTCCTTTAGCCTGAACACCTATCAAACTTCAAGTACCTCAACATGAAATCATATTCTCTGTGTCAGTTGCAAAAAACAGATAATATAGTATCTTTGGTTATAAGGTTATCAGAGTGAGAGAGAAAAATAAGCCAATGATTTTGTTGTGTGTCAGTCAACTGTGCCCTTCTCTTTGCTTAAGATCAAAGAGAAGAGGGAAAGAAACAAGCAAGAAATACTTCGACTATTTAAGAAAAAAGCTTGGGTGAAATAGGGAAGATTTATTTTATATACTGTAAAGGCCAAAGTGGTCCCAGTGGTGGTAGGACCAGTCGAGACTGTGAGTCTTAAGCTGGGAGAGTGGCTCTAACAGGAACAACATTAGAGCTCTTGGTCCAGAAGAATGCAATGTTAGGAACAGCTGATATTGTGCAGAACCCTCAAATTTCCAGGCCTCTGATAGAAGACCAAATATGCGGAAGATAAAGACCACACATTGAGGTGAAAAGAGAATTTATTAAATCTAGATCTATATACAGTATATCTTGGTTTTGTGAGAATAATAAAAGTATAATAAAAGTATTTTGTTATGCTCAACAAACAAGCAAAGATAAACCACTTTATTCACATGGTACTTATAATGCATACACATTAGTCCATCAGAATGAGTTAGTGATCAGAAAAGTGAAAATTTAATTGGTCCTTCTAAATTGAAGTCTAACACTAATTCCTAGGGCTGCCCTAGAAAATGACTCAGAAGTTGAAGTTGGCACAGAATGCCAGCTGATAGCATTAGTTGATTCAATGGAATAAGACCCATTTTCAAGAAGCTCTTCTTTCGGTTGCCAACTAATTTTCTAACTCAATTCAAGATGCTGGTAATCTTATAAAGCTCTTTTGTGTGTGGTCCTTCTTATCTTAGAAGCTAGCTTCTCCAGGTAGAACATGCCCACCTTACATGGATTATCAGAGAGAGAATACTCTGGATTCTACTCTGAGAGAGATCCAGGGGGTTAAGATCTAAAGAATGACCTTCTCAGTGAAACACCCTTCTGTGGGACAACAAGCTCACTGGAGCCAATTGTATCTGCAATTTAGAAAAATGATGAATATGAAGGACATTAATATACATTTCTTTCATGATCAATCAATTTCTAGAGTCTAGACCAGGGGTGTCAAACTGGATTTCTTTGAGGACCGGATCAGCATTGCAGTTCTCCTCCATGGGTCAGTCAAGGGGGAGAGAGATGGGACAGACACAGCACCCTGCCAGCCAAAATGGGACATGGGGAGGCACACATGCTCCCCTGCACTCCATTTTGGCTGCCAGAGGCACCATGGGCCAGTCGTTTGCTATTTTCAGGCCGGCCCCATGGGCCAGATTTAAGCACCCCATGGACCGGATGATTTCCAGAGATCCGTCCCGCCAATTGACCATGAACCTATTAGTGAAAGACTAGCTGGACAAAATTATTTATTTATATAAATGTTTATGTAAGCATTTTAATTTGTTGGTCCCAATTTTCCTTCATTTGTTTCAGTGGATGACCTTGAGTTCTAATGGTAAATAAGAAATAAAAACTTCTTTTCTTTCTCCATTTTATATAGGATGAGGATGAGAATGATCCTATCCATTTAATTGGGTCTGATTCTCAGCAATTCTATAGGTCAGCTCTAACATGTTTTCCAATCTTACAGGTGAAACTCAAAAAATTAGAATATCGTGCAAAAGTTTATATATTTCAGTAATTCAACTTAAAAGGTGAAACTAATATATGAGATAGACTCATTACATGCAAAGCAAGATAGTACAAGCTGTGATGGGTCATAATTGAGATGATTATGGCTTATAGCTCATGAAAACCCCAAATCCACAATCTCAGAAAATTAGAATATTGTGAAAAGGTTCAATATTCTAGGCACAAAGTGTCCCACTCTAATCAGCTAATTAAGCCATATCACCTGCAAAGGGATCCTAAGCCTTTAAATGGTCTCTCAGTCAGGTTCAGTAAGAATCACAATCATGTGAAAGACTGATGACCCAACAGTTGTGCAGAAAACCACCATTGATACCCTCCATAAGGAGGGAAAGCCTCAAAAGGTAATTGCACATGAAGTTGGATGTTCCAAAGTGCTGTATCAAAGCACATTAATAGAAAGTTATGTGGAAGGGAAAAGTGGGGAAGAAAAAGGTGCACAAGCAGCAGGGATGACCACAGCCTGGAGAGGATTGTCAGGAAAAGGCCATTCAAAAGTGTTGGGGACTTTTACAAGGAGTGGACTGAGGCTGGAGTCAGTGCATCAAGAGCCACCACACACAGACGGATCCTGGACATGGGCTTCAAATGCCGTATTCCTCTTGTCAAGCCGCTCTTGAACAACAAACGTCAGAAGCGTCTTACCTGGGCTAAAGAAAAACAGACCTGGTCTGTTGCTCAGTGGTCCAAAGTCCTCTTTTCTGATGAGAGCAACTTTTGCATCTCATTTGGAAACCAAGGACCCAGAGTCTGAAGGAAGAATGGAGAGGCACACACTGCAAGATGCTTGAAGTGCACTGTGAAGTGTCCACAGTCTGTGTTGATTTGGGGAGCCATGTCATCTGCTGGTGTTGGTCCACTGTGCTTCATTAAGTCCAGGGTCAATGCAGCCATCTACCAGGAGATTTTGGAGCACTTCATGCTTCCTTCCGCAGACGAGCTTTCTGGGGATGCTGCTTCATTTTCCAGCAGGACTTGGCACCTGCCCATACTGCCAAAAGCACCAAAACCTGGTTCAATGACCCTTGGATTACCGTGCTTGATTGGCCAGCAAACTTGCCTGGCCTGAACCCCATAGAGAAACTATGGGGCATTGCCAAGAGAAAGATGAGAGACATGAGACTGAACAATGCAGAAGAACTGAAGGCCGCTATTGAAGCATCCTGGTCTTCTATAACACCTCAGCAGTGCCACAGGCTGATAGCTTTCATGCCACGCCGCATTGAGGCAGTAATTGCTGCAAAAGGGGCCCAAACCAAGAACTGAGCATATATGCATGCTTATACTTTTCAGAGGTCTGATATTGTTCTATGTACAATCCTTGTTTTATTGATTACGTGTAATATTCTAATTTTCTGAGATTGCGGATTTGGGGTTTTCATGAGCTGTAAGCCATAATCATCACAATTATGACAAATCACGGCTTGAACTATCTTGCTTTACATGTAATGAGTCTATCTCATATATTAGTTTCACCTTTTAAGTTGCATTACTGAAATATATAAACTTTTGCATGATATTCTAATTTTCCAAGTTTCACCTGTATATGGTTTTTTTCACTTGTCTTCTACTTTGGCTGTTGTCAGCTTTGATGGTGTCTAGCTTTTTGGTGGCCTTATTTTCTTTTACTGCTGATCATTCTGAGCATAATTGCCTTTTTGAGTGGGTTTGATTGGATGGCATGGCCAAAATAAATAAGGAAGAATGTTTTGATTTTGCCTTACAGCAATATATCTGGTTTTGGCTTTATATGCCCCAGCACTTGCTTGATTGTCACCTTTGCTATCCAAGGAATGCACCGAAGCTTTCTTCAATACCACTGTGTGAATGAATCAACTTTTTTTCCTGTCTAGTTTGTTTGTGTTCATGCAATTGTAGGTTTTCTGAGAAACATAAAGCAGACTAATCTATATTTAGTAACCAGGCTGATATCCTTGCTTTTCCATAGTTCATTAATGCTTATTAGTGCAGTATGACCCTGTGTGATTTGACAATTTATTTTTAGACTGCATTCACTGCTTAGATCAATCTGCAATCCTAAGAAAATGAAATCTTGCATGCATATGATTTCTTCACCGTCAATTGTTATTTTGACATTTCCATTTCATTTCTCACGAGCTTGGTCTTTTGATGTTCAGGAAAAGGTCAAATTTCTTGTTTTGTTCTTAAGTACTTTTGATCAGATGTTTCACACCTATATTTTTTTTCTGAGAGGAAAGTTATGTTGTCACCATATTGAAGATGGTTGATGTCCTTTGCTCCAATCTTTCCTTCAATTTTTAATTGAATAATTAAATAAGATTGAATAAGAAAGGCTGCACTCCTTTCCCTATATTGAACCAATAAGTGTCACCAAATGCTTTTTGCACAGTGGCTTCCTGTTTTTGGTACTGAGTCTCAGCTTGACAAAATGTGCTGGCATCCACAAGACCTCTAAGGTGCTCCACAGCTTGCCACAACCAACACAATTGAAGGCAATCTGCAGATTCAATAGGGGTGGAGAAGCACTATTGTTTCACTGCCCTCGCTGGCCCAAAATAATCCTTAATAGGGACTTTAACCTATGTCCAGTCCAGAGGTGATATTCAGCAGGTTCTGACCAGTTCTGGAGAACCAATAGTGGAAAATTTTAGTAGTTCAGAGAATCAGCAAATACCACCTCTGACTGGACTTGCCCCCATCTATTCTCTGCCTCCAGAGTCCCAGCTGTTCGGCGGGGTCTTCTTTTGTTGCCCTGTGCAGGAGAATGGAGCTAGAAAGCAGGTTAGTGAGGTGGAGAGGGAATGGAATTTTGCAGTAACCTTCTCCCAGGAGTGGGAAGGCAATGGAGATTTTTACAGTATCCTTCCCCTGCCATGCCCACTAAGCCATGCCATGCCCACCAAGCCATTCCCACAGAACCAGTAGTAAAATAATAATAATCCCACCACTGGTCCAGTCATCCTTAGTTCATCCTTAGCTGAGCACCAATGGTGCTGTAGATATCTTCTTTTCCATTTCATCTGCCTCAGAAACTCCATAAACCATTGGGAGTAATGGAATCCATGACAGGTGAGATACAATGTTTTCATCCTTGTAGATCAATTGGAGGTGTGCAACAGGGTAATGTGCTGGTTCACCTCCTTTCTCCAAGGTCAATTCAAGTTATTGGTAATTGAGGAAGACCGATATCACCCTTAAGCACTTCCTATGTGGGGTACTTCAGAGGTTGATCCTATTTAACATTTACATGTGTAATGGAACATATGGATGACTTGTGGGAAAGAAAAGGGGAGATGCTGCCTAGGAAACAGTCAGACAAGAAAGGATGGAACCCACAGTCACTTAACTATCAGGAAAAAGAAGTGATAAGAGAAAGGAACTTAGCAAAACATGTTGCAATGGATCAAGTAGTTAAAAGTAGAGCTGGGAAATTTGTGCCTTCAGACTTTCAAGATTCTGTTAATCTACAATAAAGTAAAAAAATAGTCTATCATGTCATGTTTCCTCTCTGGTTAATCTGAAAATATAAGATTTTTGAGGATTCTTCAGTATGCTGATAATATAAGATTTATGCTGATAATATAAGATACCCATTTGTACATATCCACTCCTAGTAAATTAAACAATGTTGTGAACATCCTATCTTAGACCCTGGAGGCTCTAAGGATAGGGATGGGGAACAACAAGCTTCAAATGAACCCTGGCAAGGCTAAGTGGCTTTGGGCTTTGGGGCCTTCTGGCCCTAGGACTATACCATCTTTTGTGCTAGATGGACTCATGCTATCCCCAATAGACTCAGCAATGATGATAAAGAGAATCTTCATGAACAACTTCATATTGTATGCCAGTTTGACCCACTCCTAAATCAAGGGGTCATTTATGCCCTGGTTATGCCCTAATTGGACTATTACAATGGTCTCTACATGGAGCTGCCCTTGAAGTGTAATCCAGAAAATTCAGTTGTTGCAAACTAGAGTAGCGCAAACTGTTATGTGTGTTTCTCTTGAGCACATGTTACATCATTGCTTCATTAGCTGCTTTGGTACTAGTTTGTTTGTGAGTCCAATTCAAGATGCGGATGTTGACCTTTAAAGCCCTTCATGGTATGGTACTGGCTTATTTGAGGGACCACCTCTTCCTGATTTCATCTGTCCATCCATCAAATCTCCTAGGATGGATAACAGCAGTGGGATCCTACCGGTTCCACTACCAGTTTGGTGATTGAGCACGCACCTAACACACATGCACCTAACACGCGTGCGCACTTTCCACACACCAGATGAGTCCTGCAGCATCAATCAGCCGAGAGGTTAAAGAAGAGAAATGTGCAGGGGCAGGTGGGAAGGCCTACCCTGTGCTTTTCTCTTCTTTCTCCTTTCAGCTGATCAGCTTTTTTTACTACCGGTTTGGCCGAACTGGTCCGAATCAGTAGCATACCACCATTGATGGGTATGTTATGGGTTCCAACACAGAGGGAACTACATTTTGTGGGTCTCTTATGCTATAGTGCCTGCATTGTGGAATCTGCCCCCCCACCCAGGTGAGGTCAGCCTTGTTACTCTTTCAAAAGTCCCTCAAGACCAAGTCATCCCAGCAGGCCAGCAACTCCAGGGGATAGGTAATACTCAAGAGGTGGCTCTGTTAATATAAACATACCTCCATTTATTTTTTTCTGTTTTAGTTCTCTTCTTTTAATAATTATTGCATAAAGGTTTTAAGTAATGATTGTTTTATATATTTACTGTTTTATTGGATTGTTGTATGCTGCCCAGAATCACTTTCTATGAGATATAAATTTGACAAATAGATAAATAAATAATGCAATAATCACAATGGTATTCATCTGTGTACTGTCACTTAGAATTTGTATAAGGGCATTATTGCATTAGAAGTTCTATTTTCTATTTGTTTCTTAATTATTCCAATGTTTTTTTTCCCGTTTTTTTACAGTTGCTACATGCTTCAATGCATTTAGCTTCAAGATTCATTTAGATATGAGTCTTTATTGCATGCTAGATTGAAGCCACTGTAAGCAATTGTTTGGCATTTGTTAACATGAAAATACCTAGCCCTCTTATAATGCACAGTTTTAATCTGACACTTCTTGCTTTATGTTTCTCAGATTTGATGGTGAGGAGCAGCTGGAAGTTGATATAATTGATATTCTTCTTTTGGAAGATTCAACTCTTTGTCCAATTTCCCCAACTCCAACAGAACTGATTTGGGTAAGTTTCAGTTATACAATAAAGTCTATTGTATATTTAATATAAACCAGTGCATGAAGTGGTCATTTAATTAACTGTTGTATGTTAAAATACCTGAGTTCTAAATTCTCCATGGGCCACTGTTTATATTGTTCCATGTAAAAAGCATTTGGGTCTCTCCCCACCCCCCTAGCTTGGTTGGCTTGCCCAAATTGTCATGTTGAACAGATGAAGTCTTATTTTGTTCTCATTTTGACAGATAAGATGGTCTTACTAAATGTCATAAATGAAATTTAGAAATGGAGGCAAGCATTTCAAGATAAAGGAAATTAAGCCAGCAGTTGCTGGTCATATTGTAACCTAAAGCTGACCTTTGTGGTTTTTGACATTTCTGTGAAGGTTTTTTTTTTTTTTCATGGTTGAATTTCAACTTAATGATTTTTGATCCATTCTATTCTGGAAAATGTATGGGGGGGAGGGAACCCATATACCAATTATCAAAACTGAACCCTACCCTCCTAACTGAAATGGAATATCTGAGTTTGGGCAAAGTATATAAGTTAGTAGATATCCCAAGATAATTCTACATTATATATTATGCATCTAATACCTTTATACCTTTCAGAATTATTCTCATTCAGTGTTGTCAGCGAAACCCATAATTACCCACCAAAATACAGTTGCAGGAGCAATCAAAAGAGAAATCTAAGGTTAGGAGGTCATCAAATTCTGTGGAAGTGATTTGGATGGTGCCATTGACCATGCAAAGTATCTGAGATTAGTCTGGAGATAAATATAAATTATTTTCTGGGAGCATAATTGGTTTTACTTGCCAAGTATTTAAAAAAAATCTAAATTTTCAAATTTCTAAATTTCTAAATAGATAAAGAGAAATATACTTTAAAGAAAATTTAATGCAACCCTTTGCCCAATGCAGTAATCAATTCCATTTCATCGGGGAGGGAAATCCCCAGTCATTAGTTTTTTTCATGATTATAGATATAAAGTACACTATGTGGATCTTTGGTTATTGGGTTTTTCTCCCGCGTAAGATTGGAAGTATCTAGGCAACGTTTCGATGAAGTCTCATTCATCATCTTCAGGCATGTGTCTTCAGCTCTGTGCTTCTCAGAGTGATGTGAGCTTGCAGCTGCTTCTTCCTTTTAACTGCTAGTGGGGGTGTGACTTGATTGGGTGGGGGCTTGGCTGTGTTCTGATTGGGTGGGGTGTGTTCTCATTGGTTGGGGGTTTGGCTGTGTTCTGATTGGTTGGGGGCTGGCCGTGTTCTGATTGGCTGGAGGTGTGTTCTGTTCAGGTGGGGCTTGGTTGTGCTCAGGTTAGTCTTAGTTGCTGGGGATTTGAGCTGGTGAGCTGTGATCTTGCTGTTTGGCTTGAGTTCGTGGTCGTGCCGCATCTTCTTGGTGGGGGGTCAGTTCGCTTCATGTATGGCTCAGAACTATCATGTATACCAGAACTGTCGCCAAAACCGAACACTTCAACAACAGAATAATCAGAGAAGCCATAGAGATAGAAAAACGCCCACACAGCATGAATAAAAGAGATGACACCTCCCGCCTACCAGCCATTTGGAAACCCGCCCTCATGAACAGACGAGTACCTAACATGAAGAATGACACCAGACCCACACTCACGAGGGCCACACAAGATTCCACCACCACACTTCCACGTAAAAAGCAGACTCACACCCACACAGAAGATGAGACACGACCACGGACCAGAAGCCGCACTGCAGCTGCATCACTACCCACTTCAAACCCCTCTGAGCCATACATGAAGCGAACTGACCCCCACCAAGAAGATGCGGCACGACCACGAACTCGAAGCAAAACAGCAAGATCACAGCTCACCAGCTCAAATCCCCCAGCAACTAAGACTAACCTGAGCACAATCAAGCCCCCACCTGAACAGAACACACCTCCAGCCAATCAGAACACGGCCAGCCCCCCAACCAATCAGAACACAGCCAAACCCCCAACCAATGAGAACACACCCCCACCGAATCAGAACACAGCCAAGCCCCCACCCAATCAAGTCACACCCCCACTAGCAGTTAAAAGGAAGAAGCAGCTGCAAGCTCACATCACTCTGAGAAGCACAGAGCTGAAGACACATGCCTGAAGATGATGAATGAGACTTCATCGAAACATTGCCTAGATACTTCCAATCTTACGCGGGAGAAAACCCGAATAACCAAAGATCCACATACAAATACCCGCGAGAACCTCAGAAAACAAAGTACACTATATATCAATATTCCATTTTTCTTTTTCTATTCCCAGTTCTTATTTTACAGTTTTAACCTTGTTTTATCCTAATTTTGTGTCCTAAAAGAAATATATATACAAACTGAATATTCATATACACATTTTCATGAGACTTTTTTTCCATAAGTTACTTATTATGATTGTTCCAGATCAGAGAAATAGTCATAGGAAAAAAAAAACACGCTTTCTAGATCCCTCAAGATGACAAATAAGGGAACCTGGAGTATTCCCAATAAAGGCATGTGGGACCGGCAGAGGTTTTGGGGAAAAGGTGGTCCTGCAAGTGGCCTGGTAGGACTTTAAAGTTGATAACCATTATCATACTGAGAACCAGTGCAGTCATAAAGTAGAAATATCATGTGGAGCTACATATTCTGGATCACCTGAAGCTTTTAGATGATCTTCAAAGTGCCATGGTGTCATTTTTAAATTTAAAGATGGAGGGTGAACAAATAAAAGACACAATGGTACAATGTGGGGGGAGGGGTGGAACTTTGGCTATAATATAGAATTAGAGAAATGGAAAAAATATGGGAAAGGAACTATAGATTAACAATGGCAACTTCTTATAAAGAAAACTTATATAATATGTTTTATAGATGGCATTTACCACCTGCTAGGTTAGCTAAAATGTTTAAAAATATGTCTAGCAAATGTTGTAAATATAATCAAAAGATGGACACATTTTATTATATGTGGTGGACTTGTGCTAAAAAAAGGGGGGGGGGGAAATAAACAGATGGCTAGAAAAGGTAATAGGGAAACATGTGGATTTTAAACCTGAACTGTTTTTATTAAGGATGATACCAGAAAAATTTGATAAGAAAATTATTATTTAGTATTACATCTTAACAGCAGTGAGGATTATCTTTGCACAATATTGGAAAGATGAAGAAACACCATAAGATGAAGAGATAATTAAGAAGAAATGTGCAGAAATGGATAGATTTACATTGAAAATCAAACAGAAAGAAGATCAAACATGGAACTTATTTTACCAGTGGTTGGAAAAAAGGGGTGAAGAGTAAGAATGAAGTCTGTATTGTTAAGTAAATTAAATACCTAGATGACATGATGTTTAGTAAGCACTAAGAAATGTAATTAATAGAAAATTAAGAAAAAAAGTGCCATGGTGTCATGGCAATCACAGCTGAGAGACTTCACTGTCAGTAAATTTGTGAATGCCTTCTTCCTTAACTTGCCACAGCAGGTTTCCTTCCTCTTCATGGGTGTCCTGTTCCAGCTAATGAGCATAGATCATTAATAGTGTGACATACTTCATTTTGTGCAGAAATATAAACAGAAGGGGAAAACATGATATAAACAATATTTGTGGACACAATCCTCCTTCAGATCACCACTGGGAATTCCAAGCAATATGAAATTAATAATCTTTTGTTTATTGCCATAAGCTACTTGATTTAAATATTTTACTTAAGAGTATTTATTTTCATAACATGGTATTTGGCTTCTACTTATGATCACATCTGTAAACAGTCTACATATACAACCCAATCCATATTTATATTGAAAAGTTTTTGAATATTTTTTAAAAAGTGCATTTGAATGGAATCATTTGGTCTTAACCTGTCATTAGATGGTTCTTTCCCATTCATTTGTTAAGGTACCGTCAAGTGAAGGACAAATGCATAAAGTCAAAAAAGGGCTTAAAATCTTCCTGGGTACTAATAAGCTTTTGCTCCAATCTATGCAACCTGATGAAAGACAGAGAAGTGAAGAGTGGTGTTTTTATTTTATTTATGCTGCAGTGTTTACCCCTTGCAATGGCTGACAATTTCATTTATTATTTGCATGCATTTTTTGGCTTGGGTTTACAGAAATTCTGCTCCCAGTAGGAAACATTGCTTCAATCCCACTTACCAATGTCTTATTTGGATCTCTTTCTTTAGGCCTTGAGAGAGAGACAAAATGCATGCTGGGGAGGGGAAGGAGAGCAATTAATTAAAACCTGTACAGCATGCTATGAGTAGCACAGTGAGCAAACCTTGTTCTTCTTTGTATCCGCATATGCTGGCAGATAAGATAATAGTAATAAAAATGTCATATATCCTACTATTTTGGAAAGATGAATAAAAGTAAAACAAACAGGAGTACATCATAAAACAGCATGTAGTCTAATCAGGGGAATTTATATTTTGAATGGCTTTTTAAAGTCTCTTGAACATTCTGCGTCTTGCTGGCTCAGTTTTGAAGTATGCAGACCACTGTACTAATAATTAGTCATTTCATTACCTACAATTAATTAAAAGATTAAGAAAAGAAATGGAAGTTCACCTCAATCCCCACAATGTAGAAGTGGCTGCAGAAATTGATGGAGTTAGTAGAGATGTCTAAATTGGCGGTTTTGATTAAAGGAAAAATATACATATATATTATTGCTACTTGGAAACTGCTTCTGGATTTTGTACTTGAGGTAGAAAAAAAGATGAAACTCTGATTTTGGATTTTACCAATTAGATAGATTTATTTATTGTTATAGAAATCACTACTATACTATCATGTAAACGTTTTGATTTTATGTTAATGCCTTATTCTACTGCACCAAATGGAGTCAGAAGTCAATGTCTTCTTTTTCTTTTCCCCTTTTCTTTCCCTCACTTTTCCCTTCCCCTTTCCCTTCCCTATTCTCCCTTCTATTTACTTTTGTATTTTCTTTGTATGCTATATTATAAACTACCGTATTTGCGGCGTTATCAAGGCGACCCGGGCGTATAAGCGACCCCCACCACCACGGGCGCCCTCCAGAAATCCCAGGGGCTGCAGCGGCAGGGCAGAGTGCCAGGGGCCGTGGGAAGAGCAGGAGGCTGCAGCCTCGGGCGGAGCGAGGCAGGCGGGATGAGCGGAAGCGACGCGAGGATCAGGAAGCCAGAGGCGCACCGCTGCGTCCAACAAGCATCCAGCCGGCAGTGGATATGCCGGCGTATAAGGCTGACCCCCCACTTGGGCATGTTTTTCGGGGCAAAAAGTAAATGTTACTCCGCCCGGCAAATACGGTAATAAAGACTGTTTAAAAAAAGATTAAGCAAAGAAAACTGCTTACACTAATGGGAAATTTTATTTATTAATTTGTTTGTTTGTTTGTTTGTTTAAAACATTTGCATAACCCCCATCTTAACTGGTTCTAAATTGTACAACTTGATCAGTTTTTCTCAAACTTGTAATTTTAAGATGTGTTGAATGAGGGAGTTAAAACTTAAAGTTGCCAAGTTTGAGAAACACTGCTGTAAAACTTTGGATTCCATGTAGTTTCTTTCACACCATCGAGACCAATAAGAGCATCATGGGAGCTATAGGAATGCTGCTGTCCTGACCTTTGCCAGCAACAAAAATGTCTTGGGCTGTCACTTTCTTCTGTCAAGTCATCTTGTATTCCAGTTCATGGGCCTTAGGAATGTGGTCATCAGTATATATTCAGTCTCTTTTCTGCTTTAGTTGGCTGAGCTGATTATCAGCATAGCAATTTCTCTTACCCCCTCTCTGGATAGTAATTAAAGGATTGGAGAAAAATCTGTCACCAATCCATTTAAGGGCAAAAGGGAATTGTTTTTCCTGAAAAGGTAAGAGACTTTTCTTTACAGTTTTTTTGCCCTGCCTGTATTATTTTTATAAATAATTCAAAGCAACAAACATACCTAATACTCCTTCCTCCTCCTAGTTTAACCACAACAACAGGCCTGTGAAATGAGTTGGGCTTTTACACTAAAGATGAAACAAGCTCACAGTTTCTTGATTTCTAGCCTAGCGTCTGACCCACTAGACCAAACAAGTCTAATAAAAATTGATGGTGTTCTTTTCTGTTTCCCTTTTAAGTAGCAAAAATGTTCCCACATTCTTATACTCTGGGGCGTATTTCCTTGAATGGTCATACAGCTACATATTCGTATTTGTATCCAATGACCTGGGAACCTGTTGAAGTAAATAAAGCTACATTTGATTCCAATAACATCTGTGGCAACTTTTTGTATGCCTCTGCTAAACATAGGATTTGGGTCATCACAAGCTCTGCTTCTACCTCATTTCTAGTGATCTCTAGAATAACAATACATGGAAAGATGCTTCTCGGCCTTTTGGCTAAGATCAAGTGTAGTACATGGAAAGATTCTCTTAAATATGGTAATTACTTGTTTTCATCTATGAAAAAGTGTTTTTCTCCATTTCTACATTGAGAATGATTGAATGAACCTTGCAACTCCAGAAGATCTGAAAGTAAATCCTGAAAAGTTTATCATATTGTAGGAAAATTTTATGGTCTATCAGCTCACAGGAAGGATGAATAACTTTAATGGATTGATTTCTTGCAATTGTCTCTATCTTCAGTTTGGAAATTTATATTCTCCGTCTTGGAGAATATGTAGTCTGGAGGTCATTATGTGAAAGCATAACCCATAAGATATTTCAATACATGACAATGAAGGTGAGAGCATCTCTGCACATACTTTATTATATTTGGAATAACCACAAGCAACTATAGGCATCTACAATTATGGGGGAAGACTTTCCATGTTACAATACATGTGAATTAAATAGGACCATAGCTCAGCATTTACTAATAAAAGCAGAATATTTCCTGAAAGTTTAATTATACCCTTTGATCACTGTCAAGTCAAGAAGAAAAGAAGTCAAATAATGTCTCATTTCAGGGCATTTTATGAAATCATTTCAAGGGTTTCATATCTTTCACCATTATGAAAAAATGAAAACAGAAATTACCATTCTTCTTTGCAATCAGGTGAAATGATAATATCTGGATATTGTGAACATTCACATTTTGAGGATATTTTGAAACATGGTTAAGGAAGCTTTAAAATTACTGAAGAAGTAATTGCCATTCCAACATCTAGCAACAATAGAGAATGTCAAGGGTAGTCTTTAAGTCCTTTTGTCTGCCTCTATCATCATTTTTGGTTAATATTTTAGTAACTTTAGTCTGCAACCCTTTTGCTTTGACTACAACATCAATGGATTGCAATATGAAATTCTTAAAAGAGGCAGAGAGTATTGGCTTACTGATGAAAATAAAAAATAATGTCCTGCCATTCCCATGCTAAGGTCTGGTTTGAACTTAGAACCCAAAGTCTACTGTAAATTATCTTTAATAACTGAGACTTTAGAATTCTCTCAGGAATACAGTGAAGTTTCCATGTCTATTAGACACTGCTGGAAGGATTTCCTGAATATGAAACATAATACAATGTCTCACAAATATGCAACAGTTATTGGCAGGCTCAAAAGGGTCAAGAGATCATTGGAGAAGAAAGCTAAGATAGAGACACAAGACTGTGTCTAGCTGGAAGTTTCCTTTTAAAATTATAGTGATAATAACTTTACCAGGATGTGTGGCTTGCAGTCACACAGATCCACTGAACTCTCCCTCAGAGGAAAAAAATGGTAAGTATCTGGCAGTTATTTTATTTTTTTACTGACTATGTGTCCCCTGCCTCTAGGATACTTTGAGTCCACACATGTTAAAGCTGTAGAGAATTTTTGTATGGACATCTCATCTTTGATTTAAACACACATTTAAAGTGCCTTAGTAGAGTTTGACCAGATCACATTGTTGCTATGAAACTGACAAAAGGGGCTTCAACATATCTTGATCCAGCTGATAAAGATTGGCCCCACCTGAACTCTTCATGTATCTCCTTGCACTTCTAATAGCATGTGTGTGACCTACTCTGAGGTTCTTTGGACTCTAATAGCCTTCAGGAAAAAAAAATATTATGCTGTATATGAAATAAAAATATTGTGTTTGTAATAAATTATACATAAACACACAAATTAATACATTAATTAATCCATCAATATTTAATTACTTGATTAGTTCAATTTATTTACAGTTTTAGAATTGACAACCAAAGGTTTTAAAAAATTAACAACAGCCAATTATCTTTACCACTGACCATCTGTTTTCCAGCTTTATAATAATTATTCACCAAAAGGAGTTTTTCCTTTCAGAAGTTTGTATCAAAATTAATTAGCTCATTCATTCGTTCGTTCATTCATTCATTCATTCTCATAATTAAAATATGTTCCATGTGATATTTTCTCTTTTTCAAAAAAAGAAAACAACTTTAAGTCTCAATTATCCTTAAGGGTAATGCGACATTCAATAAAAATGTTCCTGAAATGCTTATCGAAATTCTTTAGATTTTGATGTTTTTGCTTCTTTCACAAATTTCAGCCTGCCTTATATATGCATGTGGCAGCTCTCATCTTCATCTCTGTCCGCAATTCTATGAAACTGCAGTCATTAATTCTGAGAGCTTTTTGAAAATTAGTATTAGCATTGATCATTAAAAAATAAATAAACTCTGCAATTGTTGCTTCTCTTTCTTACTGATCAGCATATCCCCAGGTTTTTTTTTTAAAAAAAATATAAGTCTCCTAATAGCTAGAGCAACAAATTACAAGAGAAAGATTACTCTCTTTAACACTGAAAATAAATAAGTCACATAACTGTAGTAGGAGAAGGTTTTATGTCTTTCCCTCTATCCATTTTGGGACATGAATACTGTAGTAAAGATTGAACAGTATATTGAATATGCTTTTCCCAGGTCATAATTGGTCCCTGCTGCTACTCCCTAGACTGGGGAGAGGGGAAGGGCACAAATTGAAAAAAAAGAGCAGGCCAAGAGACAAAACAACCATGCTATGTCAGTGCTTGAAAGAGTCAGAACATGCAAAACAATTATTATTTTAACAGCTCAATTTTGTGTCTTTTTGAATGGAACATCATTTTCTGTTTCAAACTGGGACACCCCCCCCTCCCACACACACACATATGCATTGTTTCAAACAACCATTTTATGATCTACATATTTTACAGTTGTGAACATCCCTTTATGAGACTACTGAGAACTGATAAGTGAGAGGTTATAGAAACCATTATGTGACATTGCAAAAAGTTGCTTACTTACTGCGTCTAGCTACCTGAACTAAAGAGACATGTGCTTTGCTGAAAATAACTTAGAGGGCTATGTTAAAGCCAGTGCCTATATGTTTAGGTTAGAGCATAATACTAGCAATTGTTATGAAGCTCAAGATACCTGACTCCATTTTAGGAAAAATCTCAATGGCCACTAACACTTGTATTACCCTGAATGCTAAGACTACTGCAATGGATTCTTCAAGAAAAATATGTAGACCATAAAATGGTTGTTTTGAAACAATGCCTGTGTGGGGGGTGGGGGTGGGGGGGTCCCAGTTTGAAACAGAAAATGATGTTCCATTAAAATGATGTTCCGCTAAAATTGTTAAAGTATTAACATTCTAAAAGTGCGGGGAAAGTTAAATGTGTTATAATGTAGTGGCAGTTATTTACTAGAGAGAAAGACTTGGAGTGTGTTTGCTTGCTGAAAAAGCTGAAATAACTTCATTGTTCCCCATTTGTTTCTAGGTCCAACTCAAAAAGTATCCTTTTCACCAATGGTAGACAGATGGGTGGGTCTGTGGGTGATCCTTTGCCACATCCTAAAAAACAGTCCATGTTCATGATATTCAAAATTATGTCACATACTAGACCTTTGCTAAAGCAACCACAAAAACCTTGGAAAAAAATATTCAAATGCTGTGATGTTCTTATACCTACAATGATCAGAAATGGACCCTCATGGAAGCAAAAGTTGGACTTTAAAGAAGCAGGATGGGAAGAATCTTGTGCCTTTGAACTTTGGTGTTAGAGAAGACTCCTGAGAATACCAAGGACAGCCAAGAAAACAAACCAATAGATCATTAAAGCACAAATGACCAGACTCAAATTATCACATTTAGAACACATTATGTGAAGATCCATCTCCCTGGAAAAGATTCTAATGCTGGGAAAAGTAGAAGGAAAAAAGAAGACAGCCAGAAGCAAGGTGGATTAACTTATTTACAGTGGCCAGATCACACCATTGAAGACTTGAAAGAACAATTTAGGAATAGATCATCATGGAAAAATTATGTGGTCAGTAGAAATAAAAATGGCTTGATGACACTCAATCAATCAATTCCTGATATGTGCATATTTGAGGCTTACGTGATTTGTATTCTATTGGTACTAAAAAGAATAGGGTGACATTCAGTTAAGTATCTTACTTGTTTGCAATGCTGAGTAGGATCTCAAAAGAGTGTACATTTAGCAGGCTTTTGTAGAGCAGTTCTGTTGTACCTTCAGGCTTCATCTTGTCTGGAATTTCAACTGTTGTCAGAACTGTGGCAATGTTCACCTGCAAAAGCACACTGCTTCTCTCTGACCCCTATTAAGTCAACATGTCAAAGCAGGTCAATATGATCTGGTCAGATGTTTTTCTTTTGGAAGTAAACTAAGCCCTTTTAGCATCCAGTCCAATGGTTTTATATCTCTCAAGGGATGCTTTGAAGTCCTTTGTATTTTGATCCTGGGTTTCCTTTCAAAAGAATGCTTGGATTGAATTCAAACACTTTCAAATAATTGCCCACATTTGCATTTAATTTTGAGTCTGTAGGTTTAATTTATAAAATGTAGCAGCTTTAACAAACATTTTAAGGAAAGAAGTTCAGAAATCTTGAATGTGCTTCTTTAGTTTTACATTACAAATCCAAACTTTCAAAGCAAGTTTACTGTCCAAATGGCTAATATGAAGAGGAAACTGTTTTTAAAAATATATATCCACCTAATTTTCACTTTATGCCCCTTTTTCAATTGTTTTTCAGAAGTTTGACTTCTCATGAGACAACATGAGAATAGAGACAATAGCAAAAATTAAAAGCCATGTTATCATTTCATTCACTTGCCTGCATTAAGGAGATATTTACCAGCTATATTTACCAGCTTAAGGAGATATTTACCAGGCATTTCAGATGAAAATCCCCTTCACTCTGTATTGGATGAGAAAGATCCCAGACCCAAGTTGAATTGCCTCCCTTTCCTGTCCTGTAAATCACTAGTCATATTGCATAAGTTTACTGTTGCAAAGATTATTGTATGCATATATATCTGTGTGACTCTGCATACACATGTGTATAATACATACATGAATATGAGTACATATATCTATGTACATTGACATTCATACACACTAAACTGAAGTTTCCTGTGGAGCATAAATTATGCACAAATCCAAGCATGTGAGAGATTATATGATGCTGCCATTATTAAACAAGCAAAGTGAAAAACTATGAGTAATGCCTGTTATCAGAAAACTGGATTAGATTCAGTGTTCCAAATATCTGAAATGTCACCCACTTTACATTTAAAAAATGAAGAGAAAGAAATACATTGCAGTGCTTTCCAGCTGGTCTTTGTTTTATGCATATGTTCAGTCAAAATGTTGACGTTATTGCTTTCTTTCTCCAATATTTATGGAAAATTCGTAAAGGGACTAGCAACAAGTTGTGAAGAAAAATTGAAAACATAATATAAAACAATTCCAAACACTGCCATGATATAAAGCAGTCGCCTAAAAATGTGTACTCTAGCTTTATTTGTGGCAACCCTCTGCTTGGTAATGGCTGCTTAATTCTCATACAAATCAATTGGACATATGTGAACAACAAAGGCTGTGAGCTTTCAGGTGGATGGAAAGAAATTAAAAACTTCATTCAGAAATAAATTGGTATATCTGATACATAAATCAACCAGTTGTTGAGTGGGCACTCAGCTGCTCTCTGCAAGGCAGAGATAACAACCTTGAAGTTGATTTTATCAGTATGTAGGAAAATGATAAAACTGAAGAATATGTGAAGATTTAGCTGGTTGTTTTTTTTCCTAGTTAAACTTCTGCTATATATAGGTTCACAATCTGGGAAGTCGTACCACCTGAACGATAAAACTTCTTGACCCTATCCAAAATATCTATCCAATTGAATGAGGCTATGTAATATTCAGTTATCATTGCCAATGAATTAATAAGATTCAAATCACATCCAAACTTTGTTCCTAACCCTATCCTCCCTTAGAATGTTACCCTTATACCTCATGCCACTTAAAGGCACAATCCCTCCCAAAATGTGTGAATACAACCATGTCTGCAGGGAATGATAAAAAGAAATCAAGATAGCAACAATGTTGGTTTAATTGAATATATGTCTGTTTATGTTTTCATACCATTATGGATAGTATGGTATACCTATGGTATACCTTTTCATCTAAGGTAAAACTGTATGTTCTATTGGAGAGAAACAGCATATGGTATTGTCCTCTGATATAACCATTGTTATTTACAAGTCCCATGAGCTCTCTGTCCCCTATTCATTTCGAAACATTTTTAAGAACATAAAAAGAAAGGAATCAAGCTAAAGCTATAAATCTCTACTACTTTCTAAAGAAAAATGGCAGTTGAAGAATCAGACTGTACCATACCTTACATTGTTCCAAGTTGTAGGTGGGTGTTTGGGTAGGTGTGGTGGGTGGTTGGATGGTTGAGTGGTTGGGAAAGAATGGAGGAAGGAAGGAAGGAAGGAAGGGAGGGAGGGAGGGAGGGAGGGAGGGAGGAAGGAAGGAAGGAAGGAAGGAAGGAAGGAAGGAAAATGGAGCAACTGGGCAGACAGGAGTGTGGCAGAGAAACAACAACCTTCCTTCTTTGATCAGGATGTGAGGCAAAAAGCAGGACTTTCTCATTTTCTCATTTTTCTAGTTTAAAGAGCTACATTCTGCTATATGTGCCAAACATGTGTTATACTGCTGAGTTACATCCTGTGAAATGGGAAATGAACCGGACCAAAGCAGGGAAAGTATCATTCCTTGACCATTACAGATTGGCAGAAGACACTCTCAGGCTTCTATAGAAAAAAACAGCCATTAAGGGAGACTTAATTCTGCTATTTAAAAGTTTTTCAACCCAATATTCTATTCAGTGAGTTGCCAATATTTCTTCCATGTTTTCTGAAGTACCGAAGCCCTCAGCACCTTGGCACACTTAGGGCATCCTGGCAATCTGCACACAGAAAACCATGACAAGCTATAACAAGGATCCATGAGGCAAAACAGCCATGCATCAATTTCCTGCCAAGCAGAGCAGCTTTGAGCTAGATAATTTTGAAAGCTTCCATGTTTTTCTGGAAGGGAAATTAAAGTTTAATTTTACCAAGGGAAATTGCACACAGTTTAGCAAGATGTGGAATTCTAAAGGCCAGATGGGAACAAAAAGAGAAGAAATACAATGGAGAAAAATGTCTAAAAACAGAAACAAAACCTGAGAAACAGAAGCTTGAGATGTAGGATTGCTGCAGAGAAGAAGGTGTATGTGGAAGATCAGTAGGGAAAAAAATAAAATCATTAAATAAATAATAATACAAGATTCTACAGTGAAAAAGAAAAGAAAAAAGAGACATAGAGGGTTTGTAAGGAAAGTCTGAAGGTTGGTGTGCTTGGAATTGGTATTGAAAAAACAAAGAAAGACAATCATTAACAGGAGGATGACCAGTTCAGGATGATTTGACTTGAAGATGAGGAATAGTATCTAAGATAACACATTTCATACCTCTTTCTTTCTCTCTGCTTTTTGAGACATCTTTACAATCCAGACCATTCTCATTCTGACTGTTTAGTTTAAGTTTTAGTTTAGTTTAATTTTTTTTTAATTTGCTGTCTGAAGAAGAAAAGCATCTCCCTGCCCCCAGTTTCTTTCTAGTTACCATCTCCAACCTCAAGACAAAAATAAATGCTACATAGACAATAGAGATTTTCAATCATCCAGGTCATGGTTGTCCCAAAGGTGCTTTTTCAAAAAGTAACTGGACTTTCTTTGCTTTTCCTTGAAGACATTTGCTTCTAATCCAAAAAACTTCTTCAGTCCTGACTGAATGGTGAAGAATGGAAGGTTTTATATACCTTGCAGTCATCTGGTCCTTAGTACTCTTTCTGAGAATCATTGAGCCAACTTGAAGGTTTATCTGTGACCTCAGGATCACCTGAATAGTGCAAATGGGTGTGTAACCTTCTTGGAACTGCTGAAAGGACTGTGTTCTAAACAGGAGATAGGTTTAGATAAGGGACAATTAAGATTGAACAACCCTCTCTCAACAGAGGGGAAGGAATATGACACTACCTATCTCCTGTTTACAACACAAGTCTTTCAGCAGTTCTAGAATGATCCCAGTAAAGCATTCTATACTTGAATGTACATGCAACTATAGTTCATTTTAAAACTGCTAAAATTATATGTGTGCTGTTTGGATGTCTTAGTTCCTCAGAATCAGTATGGCTGCAGTAGTTAAAATATCTGAGTAAGACCACCCAAATTCAAATTCAAAATCAGCTATGCCAACTCAATGCTTGACCTTGGGTCAAATACTGTTTGTGCCTAATACATTGTGGCTGGTGTCAGGAAAAATTAAAAGAGGGATACTAAATATGCCACATTAAATTGCTGAAGGAAATGGGATGTAGTCCTTCAAAGAAAACACATAAAAAGCTGCATGTAATGTATCTGGATTTACCCATCCAGCTACAGTTGTAATATCTATAAAGCTTTCCTTTTGAAGTGGGTTGATGGGAAATATTGGCACTCTTACTGAAAAAAATACATTATTTCTAACACTGTAATACTGCCTAGTATTATTAGTGTTACCAAATTTTACCTCTATATAGTACAGTATTTGATATTGCTGAATTACTTTCACATACTCCTAAGACTACAGAATTAAATAATGATTCTTAATCAGTATCTTGTATCCATAATAAGCATAGATCTTTACTAAAAATGGGCTTTGGTATCCATCATTTCTACTACAAATGGGGGAAAAAATCATAGATAACTTTAAATATGCCCTGGGCTAGGATTTAGTTAATAGAGCATAATAAGGCTTGTCTACTGTTAATGTGACATACCCAGACACCTAAAGTACTGCATGATAATGAACATATTTATTTGTGTGTCAATCATATTGCTCTTACAATAAAACAGTCAAATTTAATGTATACCCCGGCTGTAATTAACTCCATTTAAGAAACAATAATGCTGATATCTAACAATAGTAGTATAGCTTGCACCCTGGTATATAAGATAACATCATATCTTCTTCTTTTTTGCTTGTTACTGTCCTCTTTGATAAGTAGGAACAGTGTCTAATTGTCTGATATCCAGAGCAAAAAGTAACTGTTGAACTGTGTCCTACTTCTGATATTCCACAGCACCTCCAAGCAGATTATAAAAATAACCTCTAAAGTTGCTTTATTGGTACATTTGCTGTAGTAGTTATAGTGCTGCACTAGAAACAAAGACAGTCCTAGTCCTTACTTAATCTCAGAAGCCACCCAGGTGACTTTGGACTCACTCACTCATTCATCTCAAGGGTTATTGTCAATAAAATAGAAGATTAGTGTAGGAGAAGAGTAGGCAGAGCTGGGAAGCAGTGATAAACATGTCAACAGCTTAGAATCCTTATATTGCCACAAACAATCCAAGTCCAATCCCTTTTATCAAAAGTTTATCAAATGGGGAAAGTTGTGATACATCACTTGATGACAATGTGACGATGCGAGTTTGACACCCCTATTCTATACTATGTTTTAATGGATCTTCACAATAATCTGTGATTATGTTTTAAAATACACCTTTAAATGTATTTGAATGTAATATATCTTCTTTCAAAAAGTAATTTTAATATGATGTCTTTTTAAAACTACAAGATCAGAAATTCAGAATAATCTGCATGATTTCAATGTTGTTGTCCTCCTGCATTAGGACAATTTCTTCTCCTTGGAAAACAAGAGATCACACAGATTTTTTAAAAAGTACAAATTTCAAGTTGGAAAAAATCTGGTTTTATCACTGCAAGGTCATTGTGAGCTGCTAGGCCAATAGTTTTATATGCTGGGCATTGTATATTTTGTACCCTGGCGTCAGTTCACTTTTTCCTGGCATTGTTTCTCTAGTAGAATAACGCTCACGGTATAAATCTAACTAATAGCTGCTTTTGATTTGTACACAATATTAAATGCAGACTAATTTTTTTTGTTCAAAATCATGCTTTTCTAGCATTATTCCAAAATATACACATTTCTATATATCATCAAAAAAGATTGTGATGGCATATCCCTTCATTGCTCAAACTATTCTCAAAATTTATTAGGTATGATCTGCAGTAATGTGTTCTTTATTCAGGTTTCAGGAGAAACTAAAAACTAACTCTGGTTAATTCCAGAGGCCTTTGACTTTTATTCCCAGTGTTCCCCTTTTATTTATTTATTTTTAAGAAGAAAAAAAAAGATACATCATTTTGAGCTGTTCCACTCTTCTCATAGTCATAGATCTTCACTTTGGAATGCAATAATAACATGCATATCTTAAAAGGGTACATGGAAACAAAGCATACATATGTGAAATTTGCATGTGAATATTTGTCCTTCGCCAAGTACTTTCCTGATATCTAACAATTTCCAATTTGTCCAATGTTTTTCTGTTGTGGAAACAGACTGGGAACTCTAAATATCTAAGCAAGAATAGTTTACCCTCCAAATATGCCTAGATTCTACTCTAAATATTTACTTTCAGAAGGCTGAAGAAAAAAATAATTCAGCCATTCCTAACTTGATGTTATAAGAGCTGTGGTGTTGCACTATTTAGAATGCAGTACTGCAGGGCTAAATCACAGCTCATTCCAGAAGTTCGATTCTGAGCAGCTCAAGGTTGACACAGCCTTTCATCCTTCTGAGATCAATAAAATGAGAACCCAGATTGTTGGAGGCAATATGCTGATTCTGTAAACCCCTTAGAGAGGGTTATAAAGCACTGTGAAGTGGTATATAAATCTAAGTGCTATTGCTACTTATCATGCAATGATCCAGTTGATTAAAGGATGAAAATATAATTTGCATGCATCTAAATCTTGCCCACTATTATTGTATGTATTATTGAGATAAATAATATTTCAAGATAGATACTAGTAGATTTTATGAATCATCCATGCATTTGTATGTCAACAGGTTTCATTTTGGTGGATTGTGCCATTTTCCCTGAAAATATACCTGTGATTGATTTATATTACATTTTTGCCACCATTCCAGAAAAAATATGAATTAATGTAAGAAAAATGACACAAACCCTGCCCAGAGGATTTCAACATTATGCCATGTTAAATTTAAATATAGAAAGAAATCAGAAATATAGTTTTATATTGAGAGTATGTGTAGTGAATACACTTGAAATATTTTATCATCAGTGTGACCTGTGGTGATTATGATATTTTTTCTATATAAGCAATAAGTTTAATATTTACATAGTCAATTTGTAATGTTCAAACCTAAACAGGAGACAAAGCATATTGATGCATATTATCAGCATTTTGTAGCAGAGTTCACAACTAAAAATGAGATTGATCATGAAATTGATATGGAAGTAGAATGGAATAAGATAATAAGAAATATAAACTCAGTGAAATTAGATATGTTCTATCAACTTGATAAATGTATCTATTTAGCAAAACTAAAACTGCAAGCCTTCTGCAGAAATCCTGATGGCTGTGAAGAAAAAGAAATCTCTGAAATTGTCTGGCACATGTGAATATTGCTTAGGATATTCTGGCTTTTTAATTAAGAAAAAACACTGTGTGCCACTCATAGTCTATGAGGCAAGGCAACAAGGCATGACTTGCAAGGGAACCACATTATTAAAGTTATCCTGTGTATATTTGGATTTTCTATTTGAATTTTTTAAAAAAAAATATTGCTGGGCTCATTCTTGGGTCTGAAGTGGTAACTAGGTCATGTTCTTATGCAAGAAAGAAGAATCTCTTATGACTAATTTATTTGTTTTTAACTGAATATTTACTAAACAAGTCACCTCACAGAATGGCTGCCCTCCTGGCAATAATACACTGTTTTCCGTGAGAAATTGGCTGTTCAAATATAGTGAGATAGGAAAGTACCCATGTCATATTTCTACATTAATTCCCTCAAATTCTAATTAAACAGGATTAGTTATATAGTAGTAGCTTTAGCCCCATTAACATAAATGAAGAGACAAGCCTTTCAGTTTTGTTGTCCTATATAAAAGATCCTGATTCACAACTTCTGTGAATGAGAAGCTATTCAAAAGTTTTAGGAATGAATAATATCATTTCATAATTACTAATGCTATGAATATTTGTAACTCCATGAATGTTTTTGTCTCAGAAATGTATACATTTTAATTTTATACATTTTATATTATATATATATATATATTAATTTTAGCTCTGTTTTCTTAAATGCAATTTTTGTTTGGGAAATTTAAATGTATACACATCCACAATCAATAGAAATGATCAAGCTTCACAGAGAGATTTTTTTTTAAAGTCTACACTGATTCTATAATGAGGGTAAAGTTTCATTCTCCGAACTTGTGGTTGGTTTCCAAATATTTCATTACCAAGTTAGGCAATGGAGTTTAGGGGATGTCAGTGTCTGTGTTCTTCTGTTTATAAGGGCTTCAGGTGTGGGTCTATCAGATGAGGGTCTTGTGATGGGTCAGATGTGAGTCATCAGTGATGGAACTTGTGATAAGGAGGTTACACCAGGTCAGGGTCATGAGGAACTGGACTGCTTTCGGGGGGGTTGAATGGGTTGGTTGAGGTTGATGCTGTCTCTGGTTGGATGTGCGGTTGATTTGGATTCCGAGGGGTTCATAGATTGGTTATAGTTCAATGAGTCTGCTGATGGAATTGCTTGTGGAGTGACAAGTTTCAATGAACTCACAAGCCTGGCAGGTGGAAGTGTGGTTTTTGTGTTGCTCAATTCAAACTGGTACTATGTGCTGTTGTTGTGGGTAAAGATTAAGGATTAGGGGTCATGGCATTTAACTGTCAGCTGGTGTTCATGAATTCTGTTTTTTTTTTTTTAATTGACATGAAGTTTGTCACACATAGAATTGGTTGCAATGGTTGCAGTTAATTTTGAAAATTAATATTGTTTCTTTTATCCTTCTGCATTTTGTCTTTGGTTCTGGATAATTACAGGCAGAGTGTGATTGTGGATTTATGGGCTATTGCTATTCCTAGGGGTTGGAGGATTCTGGCTGTCATTTCTGATGCTCCTTTTGTATATGGTAGAGTTAGCTTTTGCATGGTGGTTGGCTGTGTGGTATGTTGTGGTTTGAGTGCTGTGCGTCATAATATGAAGTTTTTTGGATAACTGTTATGGAGAAAGATGTCAGTTTTATAATGCTAAAATGTGCTTGGCAGTAGCATAACGAGCAGCCTTCTTAAAGGCAGTTTCAGTAATTTCTGTCACCTTCATGGCAGTAATATGAATTGCTCTGGAGAAAAAGAATGCAAAGAGAATTATTTAGCTTGTGAAATTCTGATCACAAAGTTAAAAATACATTTTAGATATCTATTGTTACTTTAACAAAGTCTGCTAAAATGTTTTTTTAGAGTCTGTTGAACTTAATAGACTTACTTGATACATACTCTGTCAAGGACCTTGGAGTTTTCATCTCTAATGATCTAAATGCTAGAGCCCACTGTAACTACATAGCCAAGAAGGCATTAAGAGTTGTTAACCTAATCCTACATAGCTTTTTCTCTGGTAATTTCACACTACTAACAAGAGCATACAAAACATTTGCTAGACCAATACTTGAATACAGCTCATCAGTCTGGAACATATCTGATATTAACACAGTTGAGAAAGTTTTTCCTTGAAGATGTTTTGCTTCTCATCCAAGAAGTTCAGATTGAATTTATATTCCTTGTAGACATTTGGTTGTTAGCACTTTTTCTTAGAGTCATTGAGGCTGCTTGGGGGTTTATCTGTGCCCTCAGGATCACCTGAATACTGCAAATGGTATGGAATCTTCTTGGAGCTTCTGAAAGGACTGTGTTTTAAACAGGACATAGGTGATATCATATCTCCCCCCAAACAGGTGGTGGTGTTCAGGGATGGGATTCAAATTTCTTAACAACTGTTTCTGTGGGCATGGCTTAATTTGTGGGTGTGGCTTGGTGGTCATGTGACTGGGTGGGCCTGGCTGGTGGTCATTTGACTGGGTGGGTGTGGCCAACTCTAAGTCATTTGCATGGGTGTTTGTTGAGGTAATTCCCCATTAGGAGAATGAGCGCACACAGGGAGACGTAGTGAGAGTGGTGAAGAATAACACACAAACAGCACACAGATACACTGTATAGTAAAATGTAGGTTTTTACTTCCAATAAACATTTAAGCAAAGTCCAAACAAGCAGTCCAAGTCATTCACAGTTAAAGCAGTCAGTTTTCAGTCCAGGGATAATCCAATAACAAAGTCCAGTATCAAAAACAGTTCAGTAACAGACTTACATCAAATCTAAGAACAACAGTCAATAGGAATGGCAACACTCTCCAGAAAACACCAGAACAGAACAGGACTAAACAACCCATGTTTCTGGCTCCATCTTATGGCTGTTTGAGGAACCACACCCAATTACAATTTTAACATTCCCTTAAAGAGACAGTATCCTGGTTTATATATTTTCCAACCCAACTGTTAGGTGACTTACATTCCTAACATTCTCCCCTTTGGGTAGGACAATATATACAACCTTACATTCTAAGTCCATAATCCTCAGCAAGCCTTATGCTTTACAGAGCCTTGGGCTCTTGTAAAATGATCTGCGATGTTATTTTCTGACATACAGTATTCCAGCTTAATCATCTTACTTTGCACACATTGTCTCACATTTAAATATCTTAAACCTGTGTGTTTTCATCTTGTCTTAACAGCAATATTTGAAGCCATATGTATTGCTGATTGGTTGTCTTCATAAACAACAATAGAATCTGTTACATCAATTCCCATATCAATTAATAGTTGTTTATAACAAATTACATCTGTACATAATAAAGACAAACATGAGGATTCAGCCTCCATTGTTGACAAACTTAGATGTTTCTGTCGAATAGACCTCCATCCAATCAACACTTTTCCAAAGTGTACAGTACCCGATGTAGATTTATGTGTATTTATGTCTGTAGCAAAACTTGCATCAGCATATGCAGTTAAACTCAGTTCATCCTTAAGCTCCAAATACAATGCATAATGCATTGTTTGTTTCAGATATCTTAACACACGCTAAGCAGCTTGCCAGTGCTTTTCAGTCGGCTCAGCATTAACTCTTGCTAATTGGTTAACACTGTATGCAATATCTGGCCTTGACCAATTACTGAGATAAGATAAACTACCAATCAAGAACTGATAAATGTTCTTATCAAAAATAGGACTTTGAACATTACTGTGGCTAAACTCCTGGCTCATCAGTGTTTTAGCCAGTTCACAAAGTTCCATTTTAAAACTTTTTAGTAATTGGTTAATTTTATCTGCCTGTGAGATTTTGTATCCTCCCCTAGTTCTATCTATCTTTAAACCAAGATATTGTTTGATTTCTCCTAACTGTTTTATCTTAAATTTCTTCTCTAACAGTGAAATTATTTTAGCAGCTTCTTGTTCAGTTTTGGTGATTAATGCTATGTCATCAGTAAACAATAGCAACAATGAAATTACACCATTACTTTCCTTTTTAAACTAACATGGATCAGCCATGCCAGTTACAAAACCTATCTTAGTTAATTCCTTAACTATACATTGGTTCCACTCATATCCTGATTGCTTCAAGCCATAAAGACTCTTTTTCAACCTCCAGCAATCAGTTTTATTGTCATTTTTTAGACCTAAAGGTTTCTTTAAATAAATAGTGTGTTGTAACGGTGCATGCAGATATGCCGTCTCTACATCCAAATGATTTATAATGTATTTCTCTTTAGCTGCCCACACTAATGCTGCTCTTAATGTAGTAGCCTTCAGACTAGGTGCAAACACCTCATCGTAGTCATTTGCTGCCTGATTGAACCCTTGTGCTACTAACCTGGCTTTATGGGTAACAGTCCCATCTACACTAGTCTTAAGTTTATGAATCCATTTATACCCTATGGCATGCTTACCAGATGGTAACTTAACATTTTCGTATACCTCCAACTTTTTTTAATAATTCCAGTTCCTTATGCATTGCTTCCTGCCAAGTAGCCTGATCCTTAGCAGGACACAGTTTTAGTTCATTATAGTTATTTGGAACTGTATTCATTTGGCATACAATACTAGCCTGATATCTATCAGGTGGTCGTTTTACTCAGGTTGAACGTCTAGGTATTACAGGGCTTACTGGTGGACTCACCTGTGCCACCTGCTCCTGTTCTTCTACATCCTCCTGTGCCTGTTCTTCCTCTTTAATGGCTATTTGTGGTTTGCTTATTTCATCTTTAGGGACTATTTGGGTGTTAATAATAATATTGCTGGATTCCTGTTCCAGTTTATGCCACCCAACGTGCTCAAGAAATTTAGCACTAGCGCTACAGTAAACATGAGCTGTGCCTGGATCCCAAAATCTAAATGATCTATGGTTGGCTTCATAACCTACGAAAAATAACTTCCTAGCTCTATGTTGACCTTTCAGTGTTACTTGTGAGGAAATATGTACCCATGCTGGAGCTCCAAATGTGTGTAGGTAACTTAAATTTGGTTTTCTGCCATGCCAATGAGTGAATGGCAATTCACCAGTTGTTGTGTTAACTACATTTGTTTAAAACATGGTTGCTATACATTATGACCTCACCCCACAGTGTTTCAGGCAAATCTGAATCAGATAACATAGTGCGAGCCATGGCTTGTAATGTTTGCCCTCTTCATTCTACAAAAGAGTTATGTTGTGGTCTGTAAGGTGCAGAACGTTTATGCTCGACACCAGCCAATTTCAACATTGTTTGGAATCTATTGTTAACAAACTCAGTCCCATTATCAGTAACTAAAGTAATTACTTTACTCCTCATTTTTCTCTCAGCAAATCTTAGCCAGTTAAAGAAATGTTAGAATGTTTCTGTTTTATTTTTCATGAGATAGCAGAAACCGTACCGTGAGTAATGGTCCATTATACTCAAAACATAACAGGCACCTCCCAAACTGGGTTTCTTAGGACCAATTATGTCAGCAAACACAACCTCTAAAGGTTCTTTGGTCTTAAAACTATTCAATCTGTTTGCTGGAATAACCTTACTTTTCTCCTGGCTACAAGCATTACAATGTAAATACTTTCTACAGGGTTTTAATTTTACTCCCTCTGACAATTTAACAGTTTGTTTGAGCATTTTGAAATTAATGTGCCCCAGACGTCTATGCAGTAAATGTATACATTCATCATGTGGCTTAACATTGTTATAAACTTAATTAGCCATCTTCAACTGGTCATCATGTATCACATATAAATCATTCTCTAAAGTAGCAGTAACACTTTTACCCTCTTTCTCTATTATACAGTTATCTCCCCTAAAGGTTACTACATAACCAATATTAACTAAAGCCCTTACTGATAACAAATTAAATTGCAGTTTAGGTACATATAACATAGTTAAATGCTCAATTATACAAGAAAAATTTGCAGTACTTTTACCAGACGCTTTCATCTTCCATCCATTTGCCAATGATACATGTTGTTTACTCATGGACATCTTTACAAACTTCTCTCTATTTTTAGTAATGCACTGCAATGCTCCAATATCAACAACCCACAAATCATGGTTTACAGTTGAATTGCTAGACATAGCTAAACTAACATTCTTCTTGGCCTTCTGGTGATTACCAGTATTCTGTCATTTTCCCTTCTTACAGAATCTAGCTATATGTCCCCTAGCCCCACAAAAAAAAACATTTCGTAACAATATAGGCAGTTGAACACAAATCCGCTTCTTGTGGTTGTTTCTTCCTCAGTTGGACCCTATCCAGCCATATTCTTGTCTCTTCTAATAATCTTCCAGTTATGTCAGCCAATGTCAGTTCATCTTTGGTCAGGACTTCCAGTGAATTCGATTCTTACTATGTTACAGAGCACCTGATTATGACATCGAACATGTAAACAAGCTAAATACATTACTAACATGGGCTGCATCCTGCCCATACCCTTTTATCTTTCTTGGTGATTTCAATCTACCTCATATTGACTGGACCCTAAATGAATGTACAACTGAAATCATACACACAACCTTCTACAATGCTATTACAAATCTGGGAATGGAACAACTAGTAACCAACAACACTAGACTAAACAACTGCCTCGATCTCATCTTCTGCAATAGTTTGAATTTAATTTACGGAATACAAACTAAAGAACCCTTTTCCAGCAGTGACCACAATATGATTGACTTTTGTCTCAACATACGCCCACACAAAAATCACCACAATGATGTAATCCCCAATTGTAACTTCAAAAAAGGCAACTATGATCTTATAGACAACGATCTCTCATCCCTTGATTGGCAATCTCTATTCACTGGATGCAATACTGTTGAAGACCATTACAACATATTTTTACTTGAAATCAAAAGAGTCATCAAACTATATGTACCAACAAAAACTCCCAAAACAAAACAAAAAAGCAGATTACCCATAACAATAAGGAAACTTCAATCCAAAAAGAGATCACTCTGGTGGAAAAACAAATCTGGTCACGTTGCCAATTTCAAAAGCCGATACAAAAATTTGTGCCACCAGATAAAGACCGAATGCATCAATTATCACATTAAACAAGAGGAAAACCTTCTAAGCACCAATTCCACCCGTGCTTTTTACAATTTTGTAAACAACAAACTAAAAGACTCAAGGTCTATCCCACCCTTGATAGGACCTGATGGTAAAGACTGCAACGACGACACCACTAAAGCCAACATCTTTAACACATTCTTCAGCTCAGTATTTGTAAACAGCAATGGATCATGCCCAGTATTTCCTAGCCGTACCACAGATAACAACAATGATCTAATACATATCGATTTTACAGAAGACAATGTTGGAAAAGCACTATGCAATCTAAAACCATCTCTATCTATTGGACCGGACGGAATACATGCCTACTTCTTAAAAAAGCTATCCACTGCCATAGCTGAACCTCTAAGCATAATCTTTGAAAAATCTTTCAGGACCAGCTCCTTGCCTAACCTATGGTCACAAGCCACAGTCATCCCCATCTTCAAAAAGGGAGACCCAAGCCTAGTTGAAAATTACAGACCAATCTCCTTATGCTGCGTCACCTGTAAAGTCATGGAATCAATTATTAACCAATCCATCATCCTCCACTTAGAGACAAACAACCTACTCTCCAATAAACAATTTGGTTTCAGAAAAAAACTATCCTGTAATCTGCAACTCTTACACTGCAAAAACATATGGACGACACAACTCGACCAGGGCAAAGCAATAGACGCAATCTACATAGACTTCTGTAAAGCCTTTGATTCAGTGGTACACCGACAAACTACTCCTAAAAATAAAATCCTATGGTATCTCTGGACAACTGAATAACTGGATAGAAGCATTCCTGGCAAACAGACAACAAATGGTCAAAATTGGGAGCGTCCTATCAAATTCTGTACCTGTCAATAGTGGTGTCCCCCAAGGCAGTGTTCTAGGACCAACTCTCTTCATACTCTACATAAATGACCTCTGTGATCATATTAAGAGCAATTGCGTTCTTTTCGCTGATGATGTAAAGCTGTTCAATACCACAGACAATACTGCTACCCTACAAAAAGATCTTGACTATGTATCAGAATGGTCAAACAAATGGCAACTTCAAATCTCAACAAATAAATGCTCTGTCTTACATATTGGCAAAAAAAATCAGAAAATAAAATACAAGCTGAATAGTCAAGATCTTGTTGATGACCCAAGCTCTGTAAAGGACCTTGGAATACTCACCTCTAATGATCTAAGTGCTAGAGCCCACTGCAACTACATAGCCAAAAAGGCATTAAGAGTTGTTAACCTAATCCTACGTAGCTTTTTCTCTGGTAATATCACACTACTAACCGGAGCATACAAAACATTTGCTAGACCAATACTCGAATACAGTTCATCAGTCTGGAACCCACATTACGTATCTGATATTAGCACAATTGAGAAAGTCCAGAAATATTTCACAAGAAGAGTTCTCCACTCCTCTACTCGTTGTAGAATACCTTATGCCACCAGACTTGAAATTCTAGAACTAGAAAACCTTGAATTACGCCGTCTTCGGTCTGATTTAAGCATGGTATATAAAATCATACATTGCAATGTCCTACCTGTCAATGAATACTTCAGCTTCAACCATAACAACACAAGAGCACACAATAGATACAAACTCAAAGTTAACCGCACCAAACTTGATTGCAGGAAATACGACTTCAGCAATAGAGTGGTCAATGCCTGGAATACTCTACCCGACTCTAGTTTCTTCCCCAAACCCCCAAAACTTTAACCTTAGACTGTCTACTATTGACCTCACCCCTTTCCTAAGAGGTCTGTAGGGGGCGTGCATAAGCGCACCAACGTGCCTACCGTCCCTGTCCTATTGTTTCTCTTATTCTTCTTTTATTTTTCTTATATGTACCCATTTCATGTATTCACAACTATGTATACACTTATACTTATTATCTTGTAAACAATTGGCAAATCAAATAAATAAATAAAATAAATAAAGTGAAGATACATAATTATCATAACTTTCATCCAATGAGGAAAGAATGATGTAAACTTGATGCAGCTCTGAAAATATCAGTTCCTTTTCATGTAGCTCTTGAAAAGTTCTTTTCATGAAGTTCAAATGAGCCAACATATGTCCACCTTTCAGAAGACGTGCTCTAAACAGTTTACGTGTAAGATGTATGTGTACACCTACACTGTCACAAACATAAATACTCTTCAAATTCTCCCAACACCTAGCAGCAGACTCTTCTCCACGAATATGGACTAGTTGCTGGTCACTCAGTGTTAGTCCAATTATACAAAGAGCTCGTTCGTTGTTCTATTTAAAGTCAGCAGGCTTCTTGGCATCGTCCTCATTTTCTGGATCCCAAGCATTTACATCCGGTGGGTCTTGAACTACATTCCATAACCCTATGAAGTAGACTGCACTTCATAGACCAGGAAACAGTTTGTTCCATCCAACTGGGTTATCAGTGATAGACTTGTTGAAGTGACTTATGCCATCTTTACCAGGATAGTAACCCACAATTAAACAGTAAACAGCTGTCTGTATACAGTACTGTGTATTCACACCAACTCTCAGTTATTTGAGCCTGGTATGACCTGGGCCCATAACCAGTGTTGAGGTAATTCCCCATTAGGAAAATGAGCGCACACAGGGAGACGTAGTGAGAGTGCTGAAGAACAACACACAAACAGCACACAGATATACTGTATAGTAAACTGTAGGTTTTTACTTCCAATAAACATTTAAGCAAAGTCCAAACAAGCAGTCCAAGTCATTCACAGTTAAAGCAGTCAGTTTTCAGTCCAGGGATAATCCAATAACAAAGTCCAGTATCAAAAACAGTTCAGTAACAGACTTACATCAAATCCAAGAACAGTCAATAGGAATGGCAACACTCTCCAGAAAACACCAGAACAGAACAGGACTAAACAACCCATGTTTCTGGCTCCATCTTATGGCCATTTGAGGAACCACACCCAATTACAATTTTAGCATTCTCTTAAAGAGACAGTATTAAAATGTCTATCCTGGTTTATATATTTTCCAACCCAACTATTAGGTGACTTATTAGTGTTGCCTGTATGGGCCAGGAGGAAAGAAAGACCCAACCTCTGTGCATGAGTGTGTGTGTGAGAGAGAGAGTGAGTAGAGGGGAGGGAGGTTAGTTTTTTTAAAAAATCCCAGAGAGGAAAAAAGATAAAATTGTGCCAAAGAAATCCCAGAGGTAAGGAAAAAAAAGGAATCTCTGCTCTGAAAAGGGAGTACTGTCCCAAGAAAACAAAGGAATCAAAATCTTATTTACTCATACTTTTAAAAATAATAATTTAACAGACATTAAAAAGCAATATCAGTTTCACTTTCCCAGGTTCTCTTTGTTTAATATATGTGATATGTTAACATATTTATACCTCTCTATGTTTTTAAGCACTATGAATTCTCTATTTAACTAGATTTAGGAAAAGCACTTACATTAAGTTAGTGGCAATTTTCTGTATCTCACAGGCAATGAATTAGTGTGGAAATACTTTATAACCATCAGACATAAACTGTTGGTCTTTTTTTAAATTCCATTTGTCTTCTGACACATCCTCATTCTTAGATTCCAAAGTGGTTTTCCTTTTCAGAAATTCTCTTGTGAGCCTCATCCTCAAATATTTTGTGGACTTACACAAGTCTCTCCATGTGTTCCTTCCTGCTGCTCTTACTGGGAGAGCAAGAGAGTCGTTCCCAGCACAGCAAAAAGCTTGCAAGTCCCTCTTCCATCAGGAAATGGCTCTGGGCATCAGAGAGAAACAGGATTCAACTGTGCTGCTTCTCTGCTGCCCAGGAGCCATTTCCCAATGGGAGGGGGACATGCAAGCTTTTTGCTATGCTTGGAATAACTCTCTTGTTCTCCCAGCTGGAGCAGCAGGTAGGAGAAGCAGTTGCTGACCTGGCCAGAGCTCACAGGAGCCTCTCCACATGTTCCCTGGTGGTGGTGGGGGGAAGGTGACCAGCAGTGGCAGATAGGCGACCAGGGCTTGCAGACCCTCACTCACCCAGGGACAGGAGATCAGGTAGGGCTGTAGTGGAAGGCAGGCAGCAATGGTTGGCCTGGCGGGCAAGCAAAAGCAGGCTGCAGGTAACAATGTCATGCATGCGAACGATGTCATGCATGCACAATAAGGACTAACTGGGCAGGGAGCAGAGAAGCAGGTGGAGAGGGGTGGGGCCAGTCAGAGGCCTGATTTACCAGTTCTCTGAACTACAGAGAATCATAAAAATTGGTTCTACTGAACCAGTCCGAACTGATAGAATCCCACCCCTGGTAGTGTTATGTCCCCCCCATCAGAGACACTGTTTAATCTTAACATAGATGGCCTTTTAAAACCCTCTTTCAAACAAGCGGTCCTCTCTGTCCAGAATGTGGACTTTGCTGTCTTCAAATAGTGACTTTTGTCTTTCAAATGCAGATGGATTACTGAATCTTGTCCTGATAGGTTTGTTTTATGCATTTATGAACTGGTTGTTTTGTTTCTCCAATGAACAGATCTGCACCTGAAGGCACAGATAAACCTCTAAATGGCCTCAATGACTCCCAATGCTAATGACCCAGGAATCTTTCCACTGCAATCACCACCATTCAGTCCAAACTGAAGAAGTTCTTGGATGAGAAGCAAAATGTTTTCAAGGAAAAACAAAGAAACCCCAGTTGCTATTTGAAAAAAAAACATCTATGGGATAGAATCCAGTAATACTAAAATCACAATTTTTCATAATTGATGGTACTTATCCATTTTCCAAATGTGTCTTCTCTATTGCATTTGTTGTGCTTCAACTTTTTCACACTAGCAATTCATCTGTTAAATAAAATATTATCTATAATATATAAATATAAATATAAATATAAATATAAATATAAATATAAATATAAATGTATGTATGTATGTATGTATGTATGTATGTATGTATGTATGTATGTATGGCATTCAGCTTTGTTCGGGTATTTTCCCACGTCATAGTAGTTGTGCTTTTAAAGTTGTAGCGACGTTTCGGCAGAATCTCATCTGCCATCATCAGGCTTCTGTATAGTGTTCATCTGTGAGTCAGGCTTTTACAGTGGTTTCAGATTTGAATTTGGGGCAGCCTATTGCTGTGCCAGAATGGTTTTTTCTTCATCCTGATTGGTTGAGAGTCTTGGTCTGTGTTTATTGGTCTTGGAGTTTGCTGTGTTCTGCTTGATTGGTGTTTCTAATATCTTCTGTCTGTTTTTTTGGCTCTTTTTGTATCTTGATTGGCTGGCAACATTGTGTTACTTTATTGGAGGCCTTTAGTGCAGCTTGGCTCCGGGTAAATGGATGGCTATCATTTGTTAGGAAGCTAGGTTTCATCTGGGTGCCTGGTTGGGGTGTGTTTGAGCTGGAGGTATCAGGGGGGGATCTGTTTGTGCCCAGGTGTTTGCCTGGCTTGTGGTGTGAAGATTTTTTTGTTTGTGAGTGCAGGCTTCCAAATGATTGACAGTCTGGTGGAATCATCTCTTCTGTTCATGCTTTCTGGTCCTTTTTCAATCTCTATGGCTTCTCTGATGATTCTGTGGCTGGGGTTTTCCATAGTGGCTAGGGTTTTGGTGCCATTGAAGTTGATGCTATGACCTGTGGCTTTCATGTGTTGGACTAGTGAGGAAGTGTGTTCCAGCTTTTTGACTGCATTTTTGTGTTCATCCAGGCGGGTGCTTATTCTTCTATTGGTCTGTCCAATGTATGTGGCCGGGCATGATGCACAGGGGACTTCGTATATGCCTTGGTTTCCAGGTCAATTTTATCTTTGGGGTTTCTGAGGATGGCTGCTATTTTTCTGTCTGTTTTGAAGGCAGTCTTGATGTGGTGTCTGTGTAGTATCTTACTAATTTTGTCTGTAGTGCCTCTTATGTAGGGCAGGACAGCTGTTCCGTAGGTCTGTTCATCTTCTGGGTCTCTATTATGTCTCAGTGTGTTTTTGTGGATCAAGCCAGTGATTTTGCTTTTGTGGAAGCCGTTGGCTGTCAGTACTTTGGTCAGGGTGCATAGTTCAGTCTTAATGTGTGTCTTGTCTGCCAGGCGTTTGGTTCTAGTAATTAGTGTTTTAGCCACGGAGTTTATCTGTGCTGGGTGGTGGTGGGATTGGGCATTGAGGTAGCGGTTGGTGTGTGTTTTCTTCTGGTATATGGTGTGTCCTAGTGTGCCATCTGTTTTTTTGTAGATTAGTACATCTAGGAATGGTAGTTGTTTGTTTGTTTCCGTTTCCATGGTGAACTTGATTTTGGGGTGTGTGCTGTTTAGGTGTGTTAGGAAGTTGTTTAGGTTTTCTTTTCCATGGGGCCAAATCACGAATGTGTCATCGATGTATCTTAACCATAGTTTGGGTTTGTGGATGGCATTGGCCAGGGCTCTGGATTCGAATTCTTCCATGAACAGGTTTGCAATGACAGGTGACAGTGGTGATCCCATAGGGGCTCCTTCAATTTGTTTGTATCTTTGTCCTTTGTATATGAAATATGTGTTGGTTGAGCAGTGTTCTGTTAGTTCCATGAGGTGTTTAGCTGGTTGGTATTTATTTTTGATGATTTCCAGGGTCTCTTTTATCGGGACTTGAGTGAATAGTGAAACTACGTAAAAACTTACAAGCAGATCTTCCTGCTCCACATGTAGATCTTTGATCAATTCCAAGAAGTGGTATGAGTTTTGTACATGTGAAGCTGCTGTTTCAGCATGGGGCTGTAGCTGTTTTGCTAAGTGTTTAGCTAGGTTTTGTAGTGGTGCTCCTCTGGAGCTGACTATGGGTCTGAGAGGTATGCCTTCTTTGTGTATTTTTGGGAGGCCATATAGTTTGGGGCATCTGGAAGATTTATCTCTGGGTATGATCGTGTGTTGGATCTCTTTGCTTATGTGGCTGGTTATAATTTTCTTCTTGGTTGATTTTTCCAGATATGTGGTTGGGTCTGTGTTTATGGGTTTGTATGTGGAGTCTTGGAGTAGGTCTGTCAATTTTGTTTCATAGTCTTTTCTGTCCATTACTACAGTGGCATTCCCTTTATCTGCTGGGAGGATGATTATGCTGCTATCTCTTTTCAGGGTTTGTAGCGCTTTGATTTCATTTTTCTGCAAGTTGCTTTTGGGTGGTTTGCTTGTGCACAGGATGTTGGTAACTTGGTGTCTTATTTTATCAGCTTCATCTGTATTTAATTTAGTTAGGCTGGATTCTACTGCACATATGATGGATTCTGTGGGGATTTTTTGGGGTGCTATAGCATAATTGAATCCTTTGGTTAGGACATCTGTTTCTGTTTTGGTGAGTTCTCTGCTGGAAACGTTGTACACTAATTGTTTCAGGTGTTGTTGTGAATTGTTGGGGGTTTTCTTGTCATGTTCTAATTTTTTTAATTTTTTCAAGAGTTTTTCCTGTTTGTAGTGGTTTCAGATTCAGATCTCCAAGTTGTAAGTTGTTTTATCTTGTCCCAAAGTAGAGGGTGGATTTTGCTGCTCAATTCCAGGTGTAGAGCTAGCAAATCTTTGTTTAACTGATGTAATTGGAATCTCTTACTGTGGAGCTCGTTCCTTAGTAGATCCATTTCAGCTACTTTTAAAGCTACAACTTTAAAAGCACAACTACTATGATGTGGGAAAATACCTGAACAAAGCTGAATGCCATACATGTAAGTACCCGAGAGAACGTCAGAAAACATATATCTATATCTATATCTATATCTATATCTATATCTATATCTATATCTATATCTATATCTATATCTATATCTATATCTATATCTATATCTATATCTCTATATCTATATCTATATCTATATCTATCTATCTATCTATCTATCTATCTATCTATCTATATATATATATATATATATATATATAGATAGATATGTATGTATGGCATTCAGCTTTGTTCGGGTATTTTCCCACGTCATAGTAGTGGTGCTTTTAAAGTTGTAGCAACGTTTCAGCAGAATCTCATCTGCCATCATCAGGCTTTTGTATAGTGTTCGTCTGTGAGTTAGACTTTTACAGTGGTTTCAGATTTAAATTTGGGGCAGCCTATTGCTGTGCCAGAATGGTTTTTTCTTCATCCTGATTGGTTGAGAGTCTTGGTCTGTGTTTATTGGTCGGAGTTTGCTGTGTTCTGCTTCTAATATCTTCTGTCTGTTTTTTTGGCTCTTTTTGTATCTTGATTGGCTGGCAACATTGTGTTACTTTATTGGAGGCATTTAGTGCAGCTTGGCTTCGGGTAAATGACGGCTATCATTAGTTAGGAAGCTGGGTTTCATCCGGGTGCCTGGTTGGGGTGTGTTTGAGCTGGAGGTATCAGGTGGGGTCTGTTTGTGCCCAGGTGTTTGCCTGGCTTGTGGTGTGGAGATTTTTTTGTTTTTTTGCAGAATCCATCAACTCACATGTAAGAAACTCATTCCAGTTCATCGAGATCATAAAGAAACAAAACTTACAACCCAGCGACCTACTAGTGAGCTTCGATGTCATATCCCTCTTCACCCAAGTGCCAATAAAAGAAGCCTTGACAGCCATCCAAAACAAATACAACCCCCCCCCCCAGCACATCCTAGATCTGACCAACCACTGTCTATCCAATACATACTTCACCTACAATGGACAAAAATACAAACAAATAGAAGGAGCACCCATGGGATCACCCCTCTCACCTGTCATCGCAAACCTCTACATGGAACACTTTGAAACACAAGCTCTAGAAAAATATGATCACAAACCCAAACTCTGGCTCAGATACGTAGATGACACCTTCATAATCTGGCCACACGGGAAAGAAAAACTGAACAACTTCCTCACACACCTCAACAGCCTACACCCCAAAATACAATTCACCATGGAAACAGAAGCTAACAATCAACTTCCCTTCCTAGATGTCTTGGTATACAAAAAACCCAATGGCTCCCTAGGACACACCATCTACCAGAAGAAAAACACATACAAACCGCTATCTACATGCACTCTCACACCACCACCCAGCACAGATCAATTCCGTAGCTGAGACACTCATTTCTAGAACAAAATGCTTAGCTGATGAACAACACCTAAAAAACGAACTAAACACTCTCACCAACGTACTAACAGCCAATGGATTCCAAAGAAAGAAGATTACCCACCTAATCCAAAAAGAAACCCCAACCAAAATCCAAGAGAGAGAACAAGAGAACGGCAAAGCCCTCCTCCCATATATAAAAGGCACTACAGACAAAATCAGCAAGATCCTCCAAAAACACAACATTAAAACAGCATTCTGCACAAACAGAAAAATATCCACCATCCTAAGAAACCCTAAAGACAAAATCGAGTTAGAAAACCAAGGAGTATACGAAATCCCTTGCACCGCCTGCCCCACCACATACATTGGACAAACTAACAGAAGAATAAGTGCACGCGTTGAAGAACATAAGAACTCAATCAAAAAAGAAGAACCGACCTCTTCCCTGGTCCAACACCTCAAAGCCACAGGACATGAGATTGACTTTAAAAATACCAGAACTATCGCCAAAACCGAACACTTCAACAACAGAATAATCAGAGAAGCCATAGAGATAGAAAAACGCCCACACAGCATGAATAAAAGAGATGACACCTCCCGCTTACCAGCCATTTGGAAACCCGCCCTCATGAACAGACGAGTGCCTAACATGATGAATGACACCAGACCCACACCCACGAGGGCCACACAAGATGCCACCACCACACTTCCACGTAAAAAGCAGACTCACCCCCACACAGAAGATGAGACACGACCACAGACCAGAAGCCGCACTGCAGCTGCATCACTACCCACTTCAAACCCCTCTGAGCCATACATAAAGCAAACTGACCCCCACCATGAAGATGCAGCACGACCACCAACTCGAAGCCAAACAGCAAGATCACAGCTCACCAGCTCAAATCCCCCAGTAACTAACACCAACCTGAGCACAACCAAGCCCCCACCTGAACAGAACACACCTCCAGCCAATCAGAACATGGCCAACCCCCCTACCAATCAGAACACAGCCAAACCCCAACCAATGAGAACACACCCCCACCCAATCAGAACACAGCCAAGCCCCCAACCAATCAAGTCACACCCCACTAGCAGTTAAAAGGAAGAAGCAGCTGCAAGCTCACATCACTCTGAGAAGCACAGAGCTGAAGACAGAAGCCTGAAGATGATGAATGAGACTTCATCAAAACGTTGCCTAGATACTTCCAATCTTACGCGGGAGAAAACCCGAATAACCAAAGATCCATATATATATATATATATATATATATATATATATATATATATATATATATATATATATATATATATATATATGTTTTCTTAAGTTTTCATGGTACTTACATGTATGGTGTTCGGCTTGGTTCGGTATTTTCCCACGTCATTGTAGTTCTTTTAAAGTTGTAGCAACGTTTCAGCAGAATCTCATCTGCCATCATCAGGCTTCTGTATTGTGTCCGTCTGTGGGTCAGACTTTTACAGTGGTTTCAGATTTAAATTTGGGGCAGCCTATTGCTGTGCCAGAATGGTTTTTCTTCATCCTGATTGGTTGGGAGTCTTGGTCTGTGTTTATTGGTCTCGGAGTTTGCTGTGTTCTGCTTGATGGGTGTTTCTGATATCTTCTGTCTGTTTTTTGGCTCTTTTTGTATCTTGATTGGCTGGCAGCATTGTGTTACTTTAATGGAGGTCTTTAGTGCAGCTTGGCTTCGGGTAAATGGACGGCTATCATTAGTTAGGAAGCTGGGTTTCATCTGGGTGCCTGGTTGGGGTGTGTTTGAGCTGGAGGTATCAGGGGGATCTGTTTGTGCCCAGGTGTTTGCCTGGCTTGTGGTGTGGAGATTTTTTTGTTTGTGAGTGCAGGCTTCCAAATGATTGACAGCCTGGTGGAATCATCTCTTCTGTTCATGCTTTCTGGTCTTTTTTCAATCTCTATGGCTTCTCTGATGACTCTGTGGCTAGGGTTTTCCATAGTGGCCAGGGTTTTGGTGCCATTGAAGTTGATGCTATGACCTGTAGCTTCCATGTGTTGGACTAGTGAGGAAGTGTGTTCCAGCTTTTTGACTGCATTTTTGTGTTTATCCAGGCGGGTACTTATTCTTCTATTGGTCTGTCCAATGTATGTGGCCAGGCATGATGCACAGGGGACTTCGTATACGCCTTGGTTTTCTAGGTCAATTTTATCTTTGGGGTTGCTAAGGATGGCTGCTATTTTTCTGTCTGTTTTGAAGGCAGTCCTGATGTGATGTCTGTGTAGTACCTTACTAATTTTGTCTGTAGTACCTCTTATGTAGGGCAGGACAGCTGTTCCATAGGTCTGTTCATCTTCTGGGTCTCTATTATGTTTCAGTGTGTTTTTGTGGATCAAGCTGGTGATTTTGCTTTTGTGGAAGCAATATATATATATATTGCTGCAAGTATTGAAAGAAACTTGAAGAAAATATCATCATTCTGGTAAAAAAAATGAGAAAACATTACACTAGTAAAGGTCAAAGAAATAGCCTTTGGCATGTAATTTACAATTGCTAGCATATGATCTGTAAAGTTTATGAGTCTCTTTTGCCAATATTTAATGTCCATATTACTTGAGGATATATGTGATCATGCATTATCCCACTGGAACCATTTGCATTTGCTTCTGAATTATTTCTTCCTCATTCAGTATTGAACAAGAACTGGATGTAGTAGGGAAAAGTGAGATCTTATGATGCTGTCCGATGGGAAACTACCTGAGTGTTCATTGTTTATAAAACACCCATAAGCCAATATTTAAGGGATGAGAATACACCCACCCACACACCCACCCACACACATATAAACAAATTTATAAATCTACCTCACAGAAAAAATAACAATTAATGATACCTCATTAATTACAAAGTATCATAAAATCTATGCCACAGAATAATATAAATAGCATTAGCCATGTGGAAGTCATTATCTATAGTAATATTGATATATAGATAGGTTTGAAAAAGGGGGCAAATAAATAGAAATAGCTCTAGAATGCTAGAGATTTCAGCATTATTCATCAGCCTTAATTAACATCTATTTGTCAGGATTCCCTAACACCAAATGAGAGAACATCCTTATTATTATATAGATGTATGTGGCTATCCATCTTAATAGTGCTAACAACCAGTGAACAAAAAGATAAAAGCACAATAAACAAACAAAATTAATGAAGGGCTTAGAATTAGATAGATATGGATGAGAGAAACTTTTGATCCAAATTATTTAGACATTCCAGCTTCTGTCCTCATCTTTAATTGGAGTGACATTTAAGTACTTTCTCTCCCATTATAAGAAACCGTTTGGATTTGGAACAATTTGTTAAATTGAAAAGCATAGAGATGTGGACATCTACATTTTTCCCAGTAGGACTTGTCAGAATGCTCTGACTTCAAAAGTGTGTTAATGTGATATTTCAGCCTAACTAAGGTGGGATACAACTAACTAACTAACCCAGAGATCTACCATCACATTAACCCTTTATTTTTACCATTCTGACTTTTATAGACGCACTGCCAAATTCTCCCTGAACTAAATTGGCTAAGAGCACCGAGGTTTCTTTTAGACTCAAATGTCAAAGAACATTCAACAGGGGCCAAGGCAAATCTAAGTAGGTTTTGGAAATTTCCCAGAGGGGAATTTCCCAAAGAGGTTCCACTTATTCTTATTAGTGACACACTGAAAATGGAACCTCTTAATTGGCTTCTTCTTTGGACATTTCTTGATAGCATGTCTATCTTAAAGAGAAAAGTTTGAAAGTAATAATTGTCCATTTTATTCTCTTTCATAGTAGTTATTAGAATATCATGATTGTCATCTGGAAGCGTGCAACTATATGTAATCGGGAGGTTGGGGAGAAGAATCCACTGATAAATCAGAATGTGTATTTGCTTTCAAAATGAATGAAAGCAGTGAAAAAAGCCCCTCTTGAATAATAAAATCCAATCCCCATTTTTTTTTACATTAAAGCAATTGTAAAAACAAATTGAATATGAGCTGTAAAAACAAATTGAATCCGGTGCATTCATTTTCATGTTTCATACTCGTTTTCATCTTCAACTTGTTTCAGCTTGTTAGACTCTTCATCCAATCTGTTTGAATTGTTTCAGAGACAGAGAAATTTTCCCCCTATCTTCGGCAAGAAAGTTGTAGAAGAAAATGTGATTGTTGGGGTAAAAATACTAAATATACAATGCATTCAGATAAAAGCAATTGGGAACTTATGGGGCTCTCTATTTTATCATTAAATGATGACATACTTAGGTTAGGTCAGGGGTGGAATTCTACTGGTTCTGTCCGGTTCTATAGAACCGGTTGTTATGATTCTGTGCAGTTCGGAGAACTGGCAAATCGTGCCCCTGTCTGGCCCCTCACCTCTCTGTCGGCCCCACCCCTCCTTGCCCACACAAACAGCTGATGGGCGGCAGGGTGGGGAGCTGGTCCTGGAAGCCCCAATGCCACCAGAATCACTGTCATTGCATTCCTTGGGCACCATTGCCACCATCACCATTGCCTTCTCGCTGCTGCTTCATCCCCCCACATGTATGGCAAGCCCTGGGCCGGGGCTCAACAGCTTGCCTTTCGTCCCCCTGCTATGCTTCCCCCTTGGGGAAGTGAGGCTGGGAAGTGTGGTCAACTGCCATCCAATTGCTGCAGCCTCAAGTTGCCCTGTGCCCACCTCCTGCCTGTCTGACCGACCACCTCAACTTACTGGTAGATCCGCCTCTGCCTCCTGCTTGTCTCGGCCACTTTAGCAGCCGGTAAGCACAGTTGGGTGCCCCCTTGGGGACGCGGGCCTGGGAAAGGTGGTCGGCTGTGGCCTCGCCATGTAGCCTGTCCCTCATGCAACATCTTTAAACTTTGTGTGCTTCACAAATGGGGAGAAGGGGACACCGGTGCCATTGCTGCCGGAGTCTCAAATGTGAAGTGCACTAAGTTTAAAGGTGCCACACAGTGTGAGGCTGCTCGTGACAGAAATATGGGGGGAGCGTGCTGCACAGCACCTTTCAAGTTAATGTACTTCACAAATGTGGTGGTGGCAGCAATGATGCTGGAATCCCCTTCCCCTCATTTGTAAAATGCACAAAGTTTAAAAGAGCTGCAAAGCGCAAGCCTGCTTATGGCAAGGGAAATATGGGGTAGGAAACGCACTGTGCAGCACCTTTAAACTTAGCGTGCTTCACAAATGGCACCTGCTCATTTGTGAAGCGTGCTAAATTTGGTGCTGAGTTTGGTGCTGTGTGAGGCTACTGAAGGCAAGATGAGAGGAATATTGGGAGGGGCGGCGAGACTTTTCTCCCGAGACACTGATGCTACTGCTCTTGCCATGGAGGAGAGAGAAATGAGAAACAGAGAGGGAGAGAGAAAGAAAGAGAAAATTATACTACCATAAATATTCCAGAAGCAACATGCTCCCTTCCAGTTTCCACAGCTCCAACCAATCTTCCACGCAACAGGAGCAGAAATTTCATCCATTCAAAAGCTGCATGACAGGAACAGGAAATTAAGACTTCAAGTTCCTGTATATTGTTTCTAGCCATTGAGCCTCAACAAACCAATGTTCTTTTTTTTCCCCTGTGGGATAATTCTGTTATTCACCACATGCCTCACCTTCAAAACACGCTATGAATCTTTTAGAGAGCATAAATGAAGGACGTTACCAGGATTTTTAAAAGATAAAGAAAATCAAGAATTTTAAAAGATAAAGTGCACACACACACCTCCCCAACTCTCTTTCTCTCTGTGTGTGTTTCTCTCTCTCTCTCTCTCTTTCTCTCTCCCCCTCCCTCCCTCCCACAAATCCATGGCTGGGCCAAGCCAGCAAGCTCTCCTTCCTTGGTGCTCTTCGCTACTTCTTTCATTTTTTCATTTTGGAAGCCAGACTGGCTGAACAACAATCACCAGTCGCAGCTGCCCACCCCACACCCATTTTTGCTGTGCTTTCCTCTTCCCATGTGTGCGCGCGCACACACACACACACACACACACACACACACACACACGGCCCCACCCTAGCCGCTGGTTGCGAGGCGGGGTGGGGGAGGGGGAGAGTTGCTTGAAGGGACACTTCCACCACAGCTGGCGATCATTGTTCAGCCAGTCTGAACTTGCTGGCTTGGCCCAGTCGGCTTTGAGAGAGAGAGAGAGAGAGAGAGACAGACAAAGAGGGTGGGAGAGAGAGGGGAAGATAAGGAGAGGGCCAGAGAGAGAGACATACACAGAGAGATGGGATGGGGAGAGAGCTATAGAGAGACACAGAGAGAGAGAGGGGGAAAGAGAGAAAAAGACGGAATAAGAGAGGGAAAGAGGAAGAGAGAGAGAGACAAGAAAGAAAAGAAAGAGAAGAGAAAGAAGGAAAAAAGAGAAAGGAAGCAAAAGGAAGAAAAGGAATAGACAAAGAAAGGGAGAGATGGAAGGAAGGGACAAAGAAAGAAAAAGAAAGAAAAAGAGGGAGGGAGGAGAATGTGAATGAAATATATGGATGGATAGAGGGAGGGAGAGAGAAAAAAAGGAGAGGAAGGAAGGACACAAATCCTGGCTTCAGAAGACTCTGAAACAGCACAGCAATCTGGGGCTAGAAGGGATCTCGGAGGTCATCTAGCCCAACCCCCTGCTCCAGGAGATCCTTACAGAATCATAGAATAGCAGAATTAGAAGGGAGTGTGTATATGTGTGTGTGAAAGAGAGTGAGTGAGTGAGAGAGAGAGAGAGAGAGAGAGAGAGAGGAGAGAGAGAGAGAGAGAAGAAGAAGAAGAAAGAAAGAGAAAGAAAGAAAGAAAGAGAAAGAAAGAAAAAGGAAGGGAGAGCAAGAAAGAGAAAGAAAGAAAGAAAAAGAAATAGAAAGAAAGAAAGAAAGAAAGAAAGAAAGAAAGAAAGAAAGAAAGAAAGAAAGAAAGAAAGAAAGAAAGAAAGAAAGAAAGAAAGAGGAAGGAAGTGGGGAGAGAAAACTCTGTGCTATTATTTTTAATTGTTCCATTATTTATCATATATTAATATTTACACAGTCCCTACACCTAGAGTTATTTTTCTGCCTTTCTTTTGTATTTTTCAGGGTTTACATGTCTATAGTCCAGAGCATAAATACAGGTGTATTTAACAGAGTTGAAAGGGACTTTGGAGGTCTTCTAGTCCAAACCCTTACTCTGGCAGGAAAACTTTGGATGCCAAACTCTGAGTAGAAGACCTGGGAAAGGTGCCAGAATAACAGAATAATACTTAGAAGAGACCTTGGGGGAAACCCTATATCATTTCAGAGAAATGGATGTCCAGTCTCTTGTTAAAATTCTTCAGGGTTGGAGCACCCAGAACTTCTGTTGACAAGCTGGTTAATTGTTCTCACTGTCAGGAAGTTTCTCCTTAGTTCTGGGTTGCATCTCTCTTTGTTCAGTTTCCATCATTTGCATCTTTTTTAAAAATATTTTTTATTGTTCAAAAACCAAAAATATAAAAGTCTCATTTCCATTAACTGTAATTGTGTCATTGTATATACATATTTCTCATTTTGTGACTATACATCATTTGTATCTTTTTTCTTCACCCATTCGTAGCACCTCTCCCAAATCGCATAATATTCTCGATCATCTTTGCCTTTTAGTTCCATCGTGAATTTATCTAGTTCAGCACAGTCCATTATTTTTTGCATTAGAGCTTCATCTGGTGGTATTTTATTGCTCGTCCAATTTTGTATTAAAGTAATTCTTGCTGCGGTTAAGATGTGTACAATAAGGTATCTTTTATCTTTACTCAAATTCCCTTTAATCATACCTAACAGAAATGTTTCTGGTTCTAATTTCAATCTATGTTTTGTAATCTCAAAAAGCCATCTCTGTACTTTCTTCCAGTATTTTTTCATCTCTATACATTGCCACCACATATGGAAAAATGTTCCTTTCTTTTGTTTGCACTTCCATCACTCTGGTTTCAAATTTGGATACATTTTCACCAGTCGTGCTGGGGCTAAATGCCATCTACAAAATATTTTATATTGATTTTCTTTAAATGCTGTCGACAAAGTCAGCTTCCAGATCTCAGTCCAAATCTTTTCCCACTCATCCAAATTTATGTTATGACCCACATTTTTTTGCCCAAGCGATCATTGATCCTTTGACAATTTCCTCCTCTAATTCCACCACCAGTAAATAATTATACATTTGTGTTATAAATTTTATTTCCTTGCCTGTCAAGATTTGGTCCAATTTTTGTAAATCTTTAAAAAAAATTGTTTGAATTTGCAAATATACCCACCAATCTAGTATTATCCCTTCTTCTTTAGTTTATCCAATGTTTTAATTGCCTTGTTCATCTACTAATTCTTTATATCTAATCATTTTTTAAAATGTCCCTTGTATTAGGATATAATATAGCTTCCATAGGTGAGATCCAATTAGGTCTTTTCAAATAATGCTTTTTTATTTTCTCCCATGTGAGTCCCTTATCACATGTCTATGAAAATAGGAATAAATCTTGTCCTTTTTATACCATAAGAAGACATGCTACCCAATTTGAAGATCATGATCTTCTATTGCCAAAATTCTTTTATTTTTTTAAGTTTATCCACTCAACCCATAGTAAGATTGCTGCTTGATAATATGGGAGTCCAATTGCTGCTTGATAATTTTGGGAGTCCAAGGCCACCTCTGTTTCTATTATCTTGTAACGTCTTCACTTTTACTTGTGCTTTTCCCCCCATCCATATAAATTTCCTTACTGCCTATTGTCATCTCTGCGTGCCCTATTTTTGGCCTCCGCGCATCCCATTTTCAGCCCGTTCCAGATAGTGGGGATTGCCACTGCCACCAATTACCAACACTGCCTGCAGTGATCCTGGCCACCTGGAACAAGCCAAAAATAGGATGTGCGTAGGCCAAAAATGGGGTGCGTAGAGGCCAAAAATGGGATGTACAAAGGCTAAAATTGGGACATACAGAGGTGGTGATAGGCAGCGACAGTGGCAATGGGTGGCAGTGACCCCTGCAGCCTTGAACAGCTGATCGGCGGTATTCCAGGAGGCCAATCCAACCACTAATCAGCTGCTCGTGCTTAAATCCGGCTCTGCTGAAACTGACCAAGCTGTTTCTTGGTTGCTGTTTGCTACAAGGAGCTAAATTGCTGGGTGGCAGAGGCTGAAAGGTGAGATCTGGCAGGTGGGTGGGGCTTCAGCAACATTTGCTCTATAAGACACACACACATTTCCACCCTTTTTTTTTGGAGGGGGAGTGCATCTTGTAGTGCAAAAATTATGATAGTTCATTCTACTTAAACAATGAAACTCATGTGTTTTTGAGAACTTGTTCTAGAAACTCTTGTTTTCAGACATATTTTTCCATGTATGACAAAGCTGTCTCCATAGTTTAAAATATAGAAAGCCCTTGCAAAACACACCCCATCAATTCGTGCCTTTATTTATTTATGTCTTTACCATTGTTTCTTTAGCTCCTGTTTAGAAGCTGTTTAGCTCCTTGACAAGGATTTCCTGTTAAGAAGCCTACTTCCTTTTACACATCCCACATCACATTGTTTATTTTCACTTATATATCTACCATATATTTTGACTGTTCATCCCTCCTCCTTCGCTTACCACCGCTTGAACTGGACAATTGTCTTTTCTTGGCATATAATAACTTCAACTGCTCAGTTGAAATATTTCCCCCTTTTCTCTTGATTGGAAGTGTCAGCCAAAAAAAGGGTCAAGAAAAGCAGTGTGTCTGACAAAACCCAGAATTCAGTTCAGCTGAGAGGAAAATGGGGCTTAGAGATACATGTTATTAAAGAATGGAGCAAGTCAAAGAAGGGTGAATTGGTCAAGGGATGAAAAGGGAAATTACTAGGAAGTAGAAAAGAGATGATGTGGTTTAGCTCCTCTAAATTGAAGGTTAGCAAGCTAATATATACGTTGGAGCTGTTGTCTTGTAATTTTTATCCTAATATCACATTGCTTTAGTAAAATGTACCAACATACAAGGTTTCCAATAAACTGTCTTGAGTGGCATGGTTCCAGGACATGTTAATTTTAGTTCTCCCCTGAAATGGGCTATCAATATTTAAATACAATATTCAATAACTTATGTATTATCTTTTTACAATTTTTGATCAATCACTGTGAATTCGGAGGATGGAGGTGTGACTTTCCTGTTGCTTTGGTATATGAACTTTATTTTCTGGCAGTGGAATATTGAGCAGCAAACTTAATTTCAGCTTTTTAGTGGAACAAGAGTCAGATTTAAAAGGGGAAATAAACAGAGCAATGAAACAAAGAATAACGAAGCATCCTAGCATATAGTTTGTATCCTAGCATCTGGAAGAATGTGCACTACAATACTGAAATTATAATTAGTGGTCTCCCCCTGAGCAAGGTTGAATATGAGGGTTTATTTTCTGTCATTAGCTTCAGGAAAATGGTAGATACTCTCTGGAGAAAGCTACGAGCATTGAAGAACTGAGATATTTACAGCTCTGGGAGCAAAGACATATTTCTTATTGTCAAGAAACACTTAGGATAGAATGAGAACTAAAAGGTCTCTGCAGAGTTGCTCTTTGTGATGATTTTGAAAAATCTTGTATATTGATGTAGTTACAGATTTTGGAGCACTTGAAGCACCTACCAAAGTTTGCCATTTGGTTATCCTCTGTAGCAACCTTCTTTAACCCAGGAGTCTTTCAGATCTCTAGACTAATTCCCAGGATTCTCAACAATGGCCATGATGGCTGTTAGGAATCTGTCCACCAATTAGTTGGGTTGGCAATATACAAACCAACAATGTATGTTTGTAGCTTTATTGATTTGTACTATGTTCCTATTGGTTGATTGTATTATGAATTGCCATAAGAGGGAGCTGGAGATTATGGCTTGCTCTCTCTGACATTCTGTATCTCTGACATCCTGTATCTCTGACGTTCTGTTGCTATCTAAGCTGTGCTTATACTTTGATATTTTTGTTTACTATAAATGACAAAGGCAACCAGTAAGAAGATTTTGTAATTGGATATTCTTTGGACTGTTAAATGTATATGACCTGGACCATTTATTGGACTGTGCTATTTCTTAAAGTAAACTTTAACTCAATTTAGTGTATCTGTGTGTGGCTGGATAATTATTCATAACTATTCTCATAAACATTTCCATGTGCATATCCTTGTTACTCAAGGGTTATTCTGTACATATCATAACAATGGCCAAGGAAGACTAGAAGTTCATCTACAAATCTATATATTCTAATTTTAGTAAAGATAGATAGATAGATAGATAGATAGATAGATAGATAGATAGATAGATAGATAGGCAGGCAGGCAGGCAGGCAGGCAGGCATTGCATGATGCAAATAGATGTATTGATCTGAAAATTAATGTAGGAAGACCAACATAAATGTGTTTCATATTGACTTGTTAGATTAGAAAAAAAAAATCTATATTTATTGCTATCTGGAAACACCTAATGGACTTTTTGAGCAATATAAAAAAAATGAATATATGATATATGACTTTGAAAATTAGATATAATAGATTATATGAAGAAGAGAATCAGATGTAACTTTAGAGAAATAGGTAAATCTACAATTATACTTATAACTGCTATAAAGAAGATCAGAAGATACTTCTTTATAACTTTTTTCTTTCTTTTATATTTTTCTTCTATTTTTTCCCTTTTGTACTTTAGCTTTCTCTTTTATTTCATCTTTCCCTTCCTACTGTATTTTAGTTTGTATTCATTTTTACTCATCTCCTAAAACTTAAAATAAAATTATATAAAAAATAAAATTAAAAGATTTAAGTTATGTTTGCCTTAAATAAATGCAATTTTTACTTATTTTACTCCCAAATGTCAACTGAGTTCAGTTCACCCATCATTACCTTTTACTGTAGAAACCAACTACACTCTGAGCACCCATAGCAAGTTTCTGCATGGAATGATTAGTCAGGAGAACTATATTACTTCCCACTCTCCTGCATTCTAAGTTTCAGTTTGTCAAAGATATGAAGGCAGATAACAAATAATCAAGTTTCCAATTCCCCCACCAATATATTTTCATAGTTCTCATTCCAATATCATTTTCTCAAGCTTCCTTTTTAATAAGTTTCTTCTTCCCTTCTTTCAAGGAAATTACATCAGAGCTGTACATCTGTAGGAATATAGATCTGCAATTTAAGACAACACAGACCAAGGAAGTTGCATTGGACAAAGAAATAGAGAACATATGTGTATGCCCTGGAAGAATGATTATTTAAGATAGGAAAATTGTGAACTTCTAGGATGTACAAATAATGGTAAAAAGGTAGTGAATAACATATAGTTAGCTACCAGGAATGACACTGATAATATGATGAAGGGATAGAGAAAGTGTGCTCATAAATCCGATCTTAGCCTTCAACTTCTCTTCAAAAATAGTCATTCATGCTGAATTATAGCTTCTATAGCCTACTGGAATTCCTTTATACTAAATATAAATGAAGTACACTGATTGTTTATTTATTGACAAGATGATGGTGCATACCTTTAAAACCTGAGATTATCTGGTGCAGAAATATTTTAAAAAGTGCCCTTTGCTAATATCAGATTGCCCATAACTTCATAATTAGAATGAGGCTTCCTTCCACCCAAGGTTTTGGGCCATTAAGGTGCCATAGGCTGTGACAAACCTATTGCAGGACATTCTTCCCAAGAAAATATGATTAACATTGCCATTATATTGTAGGTTTTTCCAACTATTTTAAAGATGTTTATGATTTAAATGGTTTATTTTTATTTGAGTGTTTTACTATAGTTTGTTATCCACCTAGCTCAGGGGTGGGCAAACTACGGCCCGCGGGACACATCCGGCCCGTTGGTCATTTTAATACGGCCCGCCTTTGGAAAAAAATATTCCCCTCTGAAAAAAAATTGGGGCCGGCCAAAGAGACCCTGCGCCGCGCGCAAAAATTGCACACACAACACGGAGCTGGGCAGCCGCTTCCTGGTAGCGGGGCCAAGGCCACCACCCGGGAACGCCCACTGCTTTCCCTCGCCAGGGCTGGGCGGTGGCGTGTTGCCCTGCGCCCGCGTGGCCCCCGCCTGGCAGCGTGCTTCTCAGCTGGTCTCCTCCTCCTCGGCCATACAGAACAAACAGGCAGAGAAGGAGGAGACCAGCCGGCTGGTTGGGGGAAGCTTTCTGCGCCGAAAGAGGCAGCTACTAATCTCTGGCTTTGCTCCGCTTCTCCAATGGTCCGGCACCACCCTGTTCTTCTTGTGCTGCCAAAGAGGCGGCTAATGATCTCCGGCTCCGCTCTGCTTCTCCAACATCTGGCGCCACCCTGTTCTGTGTCAGGCCCAGCAAGTCCGAGCAGCCGGTGCACAGAACAGGGCAGTGCCGGATGTTGGAGAAGCAGAGCGGAGCCGAGATCATTAGCCGCCTCTTTGGCAGCACAGAAGCCTCCCCAACTGACCAGCTGCTCTCCTCCTTCTCTGTCTGTTTGTTCTGTATGGCCGAGGAGGAAGAGACCAGCCGGCTGGTTGGGGAAGCTTTCTGAGCCGAAAGAGGCAGCTACTAATCTCCGGCTTTGCTCCGCTTCTCCAATGGTCCGGCACCACCCTGTTCTTCTTGTGCTGCCAAGAGGCGGCTATGATCTCCGGCTCCGCTCTGCTTCTCCAACATCCGGCGCCACCCTGTTCTGTGTCAGGCCCAGCAAGTCCGAGCAGCCGGCGCACAGAACAGGGCAGCGCCGGATGTTGGAGAAGCAGAGTGGAGCCGGAGATCATTAGCCGCCTCTTCGCAGCACAAGAAGCCTCCCCAACTGGCCAGGTGCTCTCCTCCTTCTCTGCCTCCTTCTCTGCCTCTCCCCTCTTGCTCCTCACAGTTGCCCTGAGCTGGTGCGGTTCTTTACTTGGGCAGCCAGACGCCCCGCAGCAGCGCCCGCAGCAGCAACAGGCAGTTCTGCCGGGCTCTGCTCAGGTGTCCGGCTGGGGCTGTCAGGAGTTGCTACCGCCGGCGCAGCTCCGCGCGGCTCAGTCCCACGTTGCCTTGGGAAGGGAAAGGCAAAACCAGGAGCCGCTGAGCCTGAACCTCCAGTGCCGCTGCTGCCGTTGCAAAGCACCGCCGCGGCTCTTCCTTTTGCCTTTCCCTTCCCGAGGCAACGTGGGACTGGAGCCGCATGGAGCCGTGCCCGCAGTAGCAACTCCTGACTCAGGGGGCCTCCGAGGGGAGGGGAAGGAGGAGAAGAAAGGGGGGAAGGGGGGGCGATTCCCAAAAAATCTTGTGCTGACCCGGCCCGTCTGTCAAATTTTAAAAGTGAATGCGGCCCCCCGAGCCAAAAAGTTTGCCCACCCCTGACCTAGCTAGTCACCTAGGACTTACAACTGTGTGATTCATTTAAGGACTGCCATAAAAATGGCTTTAAAATTGGGTCTGGTCAGATGACAGTCAGACTGTATGACAGAAATTCTGATTCAAATTGCAGTCATAAGTCAGGACAACATGTCCTGACATAACAAATCCATTAAACAATAATTTAAATAGTCCATACTAACTTTCTTACTTCTCTGTTTTAGTGGGAACTTTATTTAGAATAATAGCTCAGCTTCATAAAAGATGAATCAGTGATGATTTATTAGTAGGCTACTAATGCAGTCACATACATGCATGTTCACACCTTCTGATATGCAGGGAATTCTTTGTTTAGCAGATAATATACTTCCATAGAATTGGCATTGCTATATAGCATCATAAAAGAAACATTTTCTTCTGTACAATATGTTTCTACTACATAATTCCTTTTCTTTGTCATGAAGTATTTGTGATCTGATGGGTCATAATTAATGCTATCCTTGAAGTATGAAGTATGAACGGTGTTTTTTTTTCCTTAACCTTTCCCACAAACACTTCATTCACTAGTAAGGATTTATAAGCAATGTGTTTGAAAGGGGTTGAAGTTGTCTTGGTAAGGGGATTTCTTGACACAGATTGAGTTCTTATTGTTCACAGTGGTACTGCAAGTATGTTCTGCTTTAAATTTATAGGTATAATATGGTATAAAGTAATGAAATTCTATTTCTCATGGAAATAGAATTTATCAGCCTTTAAATACCTGCATTTTATGTATTTTAAAGAACATATTAAAAGTAGTTTTATAACAATATGAAATTGTAATTAAGAAGTAGTATTCTATTGTTATTTTATTTCTATCAGATTTTGCCTATTTATGTTTATGTTATGGTCACAAGTGTCTGGATTATTTTTCTTTTCTTTGATACTATATAAGGGAAAATTATGCATGAAAATGGGGGGAGGGAGGATGTACCTAAAAGATCTTATTGATAGAATGCAAATGCAATTTGTAAATCATGGGGTCCTTGGTGCTCTCTGAGCTTGGTTGTTTTCTTGCAAACATTTCATCACCAAACTAGGGAGCTAAGGGAGTGAAATTTGCTTTTATTCTTACATACTTCTCTTGTCATTGTTGGTGGAATGTTCTTGATGGTTCCTTGTTTAGGTTGTTGTTTACTGTTATCTTGTTTGTCAGCATTGATAGTTCAATAATTGGAGTATTGTTTACTGGACAGTTGGTCTAGTGCTAATCTTAGTGTTATCTCTTCTGATATGGGTGTTAATTGCTGGTGAGGAGATGTCAGAGAGCACCAAAGACCCCACAGTTCAACCTTGAACTACATTTTTTTTATTTATAAATTGTTGCAACCCTAAAGAACAATGTACAGCATTACTAATTAGCATTTTTTTTTACTTATTCACAATCTCAATCAAGAATCCGTCATTATGAAATAAACTGAAACTTAAAAATAAAGAACAGCAATTATTATTACAAGAGACCAATTTTATATTGGGTATAAAATATTGGGATTTTATGGAGGGAAATCTATCACAGAACACCTGTCTTGATCAACTTTAGAAATCTGAACTTCAGGCAAGAAGATATTTTTAGATGTACCGTGTGTATTAAAATTATAGATAGTATTTGTGGTATATATCTTTTATTCCCCAACCCATTTCTTAAAAAAATCCTAAACATTTATTTAATTTTTATGTTTGTGAATATTATGATTATGGATCATTATAAATTATGAGTTATCATGTTCGGGTAAAAGTTCAAATCTATTTCAATGTTTTGGGCATTTTTAAAAAAATCTTTATACAAAGCTGGCTGAAAGGTAACTGGATCCAATTTTCCTAATTTCCTTCTGTTAGCTAAATATTAAATCAATAAGATGTTTAGCTTATTTTATGATTGGAGTTTGCAAGATTTGTATTCTGGGTCTATACTATTTTTCCAAAGGATTTTCCATTATTTCTGTTTAATTTAAGTTAAACTAGAAATTGGCCTTTTAAACCTAAGCTTCTGCAGGCAGCTCTATATTATTTTTCATTTATTTGAATTTATTTAAGCCCTATAACAGTAGTTTGAATCATCATGCTGATAATAATGATACATGAAGATAAAAGGCAGAAGGAGAATGTTAGAACAAAATGGATTAAGCTCACCATATGAGGAGCTAATGTAATTGTTCTATACAGTTTATATTGTGTATATATTAATGCCCTACATTAAGAGCACATTACATAAAGTATGATCCAATAAAAATAGACAACCATTAATCTAGCACTAGGACTGATGGTTCTTCTTATGTCTAACATTAAGGATGTGCAGATACATCTAAATAATCCTTCAGTAGTTAACTTAAAACAGAAGTTTCAATTTAAAATGGATGTTTTATTCTGTTTTAATTCTGAGAAAGCAAACAAAGTACATAAGGTCATACAGTTTCTGGAATTAAAGGAAACATTGTTCAGAATACTTGAGATACTCAGAGAAATTGCTTCCTCAAAGCAAAATAGCAAATGATGAACAGATATATCATGTGTTAGCATATTTAGCATTCTGAAATAATAATAAAAGCTCTGTATAGGAAAACTAGCAAAATAATGAGAATGAATCATGCCCTTCAGCAGTGACATTTGACAGACATTATTTAGCAAGGAAAACAGGTGGGCATGGAATGTTGCAAATACATCAGGTGATTGATGAAGAAAAAATGTATTGGAAGAATAGTTGAAGGACAATGAAGAAGATTAAAACTAGTGCAGCCTACAGGCTTACTGAATACTTGAAAGACCAAACTGGTCTACAAAAAAGACCAAATGAAGAATAGAAAAGATACAAGACAAGGCAAGTATTACATGTCAAAAAAAAGCACCTTGCCCATAACACCCAAGACTTAATTACTGATAAGAAACTCTGCATAGCGGACATGGCAGTAACTGAAGACAACGGAATAGAAGATAAAGAACTAGATAAAATCACAAAATGAGAAGACCTGCAAATATAAGTAGAACAATTGTAGCAAAAGAAAGTAAAGATAATACCACTAGTAATGAGTGCTTTTGGAGACAATCCCAAAATATTTGGAGTAGTCTTTGGATGCCATCAGCATTGACAAAATCAGCACCAGTAAAAGGCAACTTTTCTTGGAACAATGTAATTAACCTTTAATGTTATTAACAATATTTGCCTATTCCAGGTTCTTAGAAAGATTTGGTAGGTGGGTAAAAATGCTAAATTCAATTTAAACACTTGGTGACTGTGTGACCAACCATAATAATTTAACATCTGGAGCATCACTTGAACACCACTTATACTGACAGCATCACAGTCCATTCAAAAATGTAGCTTTACTTGGAACAACTTATAATCTATGTTGATACTGTTACCATAACTGACCAACAACATCTCCAATCACTTCAAAATCTGGAGGAAACTTCATAGGACAATATAACAACATTTTCTTCACACATTTCTCAATTATAGATAGTCAACAACTTATAAAACAGTTTATTTAATAATTTAAATGTGAGAGCAATTTGGGTGCTTGGCAACTGACTCAAAATGATGACTGGTGGAGTGTTATGTAGTCACACGATCATGATTTGCAACCTTTTTTTCTGGTTTACCGCAAAAAAAATAAAGGCAGAAAACATCTATTGGGGAAATTAATGACTGTGTGATTTGCTTAATAATCAGAGTAAAAATCATAATAAAATTGAAATGGGTCACATGATGACTCTCTTTATGACTGCCCTGCATTTTCTATATGGAAATTCCAATCCCAATTGTGGTCATAAATCGACTACTTGCAACATGCCACATTCATCCCTGTTTAAAAAGAACTGCCCTTCCCGCTTTTTAACTCCCAATAGTTATATAACAGGTAATTCAGTAGGACTTTGTGGAAAAAAATCAGCCTCTACAATTTTTAATGTATTTCTTATCTTTGAATAGTTAGAACCCAACTACTAAGAATAATTTTCCTGAGTGGCCATCAGACTTTCCCTGTATTGTCTTTGATATACACTTCCACTTCCACTATGATTTCTTAATATTTTCTTTCTCTTATGTAATGCTATGCAGTAAGCACTCATCATAAAATTATAGGATTGGAAGAGATCTTGGATATCTTCTAGTCTAATCCCCTTTTCAAGGTGAAGGATCCTCACACTATCTCAAACAAATGAGTGTCCAATTATAGCAAGCTGGAAAGATTAATCTTCATTATGAAGTCACAGCTTCAAAAAACAAGATTTAAGTAATTTAAGGAAGATCAATCAATGATTATCACTAGAACTATATAATTTCACTTCCACAGTGGAGGTGGCTGTTGGATGGATGGCAGATTCTACCTCCCTCCCTCTTTGCTCTCTGCTTTCAACAGATCCATATTATTGCTAATATTGCTAATATTGATGTATTTTTGTTATTTTTCCATTTGCATTGTTTCTTTTATTATTATTATATTATTTTACTTTTTTTCTGTTTACATTACTTTCATTTTCTTTCTTTTTGTTATTATAAACTGCCTGGCAAAGCAAGATGTAGGCACCATGAGAAATGACATTACGTCTGGTCCACAGAAAAACCTCTCTCCATGGAACCAGTCCCTTGTGCTCAAAAGTTTGGGGGTTTCTGTTCTAGTAAACAGCTGTTACAAGAATATTATCATTTTTGTTATGAAAATAAGGCAAATAAATACTACTGGACAGGGATAAACCTTCATAACACTGCAAATTTTGTTACTGGAAAAAGCAAACGCAGATGAGAGAAAAGAAAGAAGAAAAGTGGCATGAATAAGCTCCATAAAGGCCTCAGCAAAGAGCCACATCTTCAGGGCCCTTCAAAATACCAATAAGATTGTGGGGGACAGAGGTGGTATTCAGCAGGTTCTGACCAGTTCTGGAGAACCAATAGTGGAAATTTTGAGTAGTTTGGAGAACAGGCAAATGCCACCTCTGACTGGAGATTTAACAGTATCCTTCCCCTGCCATGCCCACCAAGCCATACCCACAGAACCGGTAGTAAAAACATTTGAATCCCACCACTGGGGAGAGGTACTTGAATTTTAAGGGAAATCTAAATCAGAGAGAAAACAGTGCTATAGAGAAGTGACTGTTCTAAAGACCCATTAGATGACATTCTTTAGTTGAACAAACCTGAGTCCACCAACTTAGCCAGATAGGACTGTCTGGGCAGATATGGGAAATAGGAGAATTATGAGTGCATTTGCTCAGCTAGTGTTTCAGAGATCTTCCACCTCACAGCCACACACAGCTTTTGAACCAGGTTTATCACCCTCAAATTGCTTTCTGAGTATAGTCCTAATGTTTTGAGTCACAGCTTCCTACCATTCTGAAAGAGAAAACACTCAAACACTGTCATATATGTCCTAAAACTGTGTTGACACATGTTAAAATAGCAATGAAAAAAAACCTGTTGTACCCCAGAAAAAACACAAACATCTAAGATCTTCCCACATGTGATACAGATTTGCAAGACCTTTAAGGTAGGTAAAGATTAAAAAAAACAGGCATCAGAGGTATTTCAGGAATGCTCTTTATTGTTGTTAGGTAGAACAACCAAATCAAAAAGTATGCTATTATTTATAGAATATAAATCCTTCCATTCCCCACTATCCTGTCAGAGCTGAAGAAGCTTCTTGGATGAGAAACGAAACATCTTCAAAAGAAAAAACAAGAAAGTCCAGTTGCCTCCTGGAAAAAAACAAAACACTTTTGGAATATGCTTGTGTTTCTCTCTATTTCATCATATACAGCACCAAACTGAAACAAAGGAGAGTTATTTTGCTTGCTTCTCCATAGTTTCCTTTTCTCAAAACTTAGTAATCTTTTCTGAAACTTCTTCCTTTTTTTTTCTTTTTTCCTTTTTCCTTTCTAATTGTTTGCATTGGGGTGGAGTCATGGAGACTGAATGGAGCTGAACATTTAGGGAAGTAAAAAAAAAAAAAAAGATGCCTGAAGATGGGCTAGAGAAAAGTTCCCTGAAGATGGGCTCCAGCATGAGTCCAAAAACTTGGAAGACAAAACCTCTGGTCCGGGTGACTGATCCAGATTGGATCCTGCAGCATTATCCTGGGAAATGCATATTCACTTTCATTCGTGAGCATTTACTGGTTGGACACCCTTCCTAATGCATACATGGGGTTCACAGCAGATATTTTCTCCTTGTGCCACAAGAGAAATATCTACTGCTACCTAGAATCGAATTCACATCCTCCTGATTGTGAGGTGAGAGCGCCATCTCTAGGCCACCACATCACTCTCTGAAACTTTTTCTGTAAGGCTCAGTTATTCCTTCTTTGTTCCATAAATCTTGCTCAATGGTCCCATGTTGTCATATTTTTGTGGATCCTTGGACTTACCCAAAACTGTTAAGTTAAGCACCAAAAAAATGAAAAAAAGAAAGAAAAGCCATGTCTTATATCATGTGGATGGGCTGAATATTATGAACAAGTGTCTTACAGTTAACAATTCTTAATGCCAACCTATTTAGATTTCTGATTCCCCCCCACACACACACACAATATGTCCCTCAGTGTTTTTCATTAGGCTATTTCCTGCCCCATAATTATTTTCACCTAACATGCATTCCCAGCTCATCTAGTATGAACAATTTATTGTGCCAAGGGGACTTCTAGAGTAAAATGAACCATGTATTCCTATTTTCCAAAGAGACAACTGAGTGATAATGTATTATATTGCTGTGCCTGTGATACAATGGTTGCATTTGGCATTTGGGTGAATGTTTGATGATATATCATTTAGTGTTATGTATTTTTCCTCCTCAAGGAGTGCCATGGGAAAGAGATTTCTTTTTTTACTCCCACTTCATAATTCATTTAACAGGAAATAATTTTTTCACTGAAAGGAGTTACTTGGTGGCATTTTTCTGGCACTATTCCAGTACTATAACTGGCACTATGAAAATATTACACATCTGGTTGCATGTCAAAATGTTAATATCTTGCCTCTGGATAAAGTAAAGATGAGAAATACATGAAAAGAAAAGTAATAAAATTGGCAATCCGTAGATATTGTAAAATGTTCTCTGTTTTCCAAAGCTTAAAATCCAAAAATACTTCTAATGCAATTAGTTTTCTACACATTGCTTTAAAAATGTAAATGAATCCTATCTCAAACTATCTGCTAATTCAAGAAGTTCAGGACAGGTTTAGGAGCTAAAATATTTTGGGTAATGCCACTCAATGATCATTAACATTGTAACTGCTTAAAGATGAAACAGATGAATACAGCTAGTCCTGAATTTATAACTATAACTGAGCCCAACTGTTGCTAAGTGAAATAACTGTTAAGTAAGTTTTGTTCCATTTTACATCCTTTCTTGCCACAGTTAAGTGAATCACTGCAGTTGTTAAGTTAGTAATATGATTGTTAAATGAATCTGGCTTTCTCATTATCTTTGCTTGTCAAGAAAATTACTTGACCCCAGGACACTGCAACCATTATAAATATGAGTCAGCTGCCAAGCATATTTTGATCAAAAATGGTCACCATGAGGATGCTGGAACAGTCATAAGTGGAAAAATGGTCACCTTTTTAAGGGCCATTGTAACTTTGAACAGTTGCTAAACAATTTATTGTAAATCAAGGATTACCTGTGGCTACTATATATTTGCATGTGGATTAAGACAATATAAAGACAATATTTCCTAAGCAAATAAATACTTTATGCACTAAATAAAATCTTGGCTGAGCTTGAGAATTCTTTTTAAATCTCATGTTTATCTACCTTATAGCAATTAAGGCATGTAAGTAATCTTGATATGGTATCGTACTATTGATATAGTATAAAACATTTGTCAGCTTGCTTGATCTAGCTCAGTCTAATGCAGTATTATTTAATAGATACTATGCAAAAAAAAGAATAAAGGAATATTAAATTAGAATAACTTACTCATAACAATATCCTTATTAGCACATGGATCTGTTAGATGAAGGATTACAAATTCTTGTTGTTCCAAAAAAAATGAAAGATGATATATAACAGATGACCTGACATTACAGTATTAACGCCAAACTGACATATATATTCAAACTTTCACATTAGCTTTCTGATTCATTTAATGTAAAATGCACTATGCCCCTTTCTAAACAATCCACTACATATAAACAGCTTCATATACAAAACACAGTCTATGATCATGTCCAGAGGTAGAGAATGCCTCTCCTTTGAAATTCAGATTAATTCCAAATGTAATTTATATTTTGAGAAAAGGTCAATCAGACCCTCAATACCTGTTACTTTTGATGTCTGAAGGGTGAAACAATTTCCCCATTCAATGAGGAAAAGGCAAAGCTGTATTAATTAAATCTAAGAATCAGATCCATGGAGTACAGCTATATCTGTAAAAATGACTTGGAGGAAAGAAGAACTATTCAAATGAAAATGCCATAGAATTATGCTGATGGTAATATTTTCAAAGAAAAAACCAAGTTTGCATGATTGCTTATTTGTGGTCAGTGGGACTTATTTGTTGGCACAGTTTTCAACAACATATTCCATGCAATATGTCTGATTACACTTTTCTTCATTCCCAGCCATTATTGCCAATGGGAGGTACATTCGCCTAAAATCTTATTCATAAGCATGGAGACAGTATTGTAAATTAAGGACTACCTGTGGCTACTATATATTTGCATGTGGATAAAGACAATATAAAGACAATTAATGTTATTAATGTAATGCAATTTAATTTAATTTGCTACTTGATTTCCATATGATTGTGGGCAGTTTACAACTAAGAACCAATTTATACTGTATGTATACATACCTACAAGAAACACAACAGACAGAATAATCAAACCCAAATATAATTTGCAGTCCTCCTACTTGCTGGCATAGAAAAATCCAATAACCTTGCTATGGCAGGAAATCAGAGATATTATGGGGATCCAAAAGCTTTTCTTTATTGGAATTTTGTACATAGGTTTTGTGACAACCAATAGTTTAAGACAAGGGTTGATTACTCTCCTCCAAAATGAAATTGGTTTGATCTCAGAGCATATCAAAGAACAAATAGAACACAACAGACAACAACTGACTACTTATATATCATTACTTACTTTGCCACCCCAAAAAAGATTCTTTTTCAGTGTGAAGTTCCAAATTTTACCATCAGCAGTTTTATAAAGGAAAAATAATAAAATCCCTCCAGCTTTTGAAAGTGTCCTTTTGGCTCCAGTGCTGTTGAATCCATCTTTTATGCATTGTTACCTTGCTCTTTATATAAAGATATAATGTCAGAGGCATCTGTAGGGAGAGATGTGGGTCAAAAAATAAAGATGACACAACCTCACTTATTTTCTATGTGCACAACATACTTTTTATTTTGAAGGGTAACACTTCCTTTGCAGAATCCAATCTGCCATCTTGATTATTTTGACACTTCACTCCCATAGGAATCTCCCTGTTTAGCACTTACATGTTCCAGGTTGAACTGTCAAAATGCCTGCTATTTTTTTTAACCAGACAATAAAGCTTTTGTTACACACAATATTGCAAAGTTTTGTATAGCAGCTGCCAACAAGTAAGTGACCTTGGGTTCTTTTGAATAATATCTCCATATGAGTTTCTTCAGGTGGTTTTTTACATTGTTGGTATTTAAATGGCATTTTTTTATCTTGACTGGTTTGTGTAGTGTTGATCTTTGATTAAAATAAATTGCATTATTTCCTTTTTTCATCTTTGCTTCCATCAGCTTTATCTGAATCTGTCGACTGTGGCTTGTCTTCCCAACAAGATTTGCAATCCAGAGTTTGAAATGAGGAGGAGGGTAGAAAATAATGTGTAAGCATAAGATTACTGGTTCACTGGTTATTTTATTATATACAATTAACATGAACAATATTAATGTATTTTATTATATAATAAAATAGTAATATTTATGGTATTACTATGATAGTATTTATAAATTACCTAGAAGCATACAGAAACAAAAATAAAGCAGAGGATTTTTAAATCAAATAGATAAGATTTTTAAATCAGATAGATAGGTAAAAGAGAAATAATACCTATGGTGCCCAATATTTTTTTAAAATACTGATATGTTCTGATAATAACAGTGAAAAATGCATAGGATTAAAAACAAATCATAGTTTAGAGTTATACTATGTTTGCCTATATAATAATGCAGTTGTGTGGTGTTGTGTAGTTTTGTGGAGAAAAAAGCAGCCATTTTGATAATTGGTAGAGATGGATCCCCTACTTCCCATTTATTTTTCAATCCAAATCTTTTGACACAAAGCTGAGGAAAGAAGACTTTGAAGCAGAGTTCTTGCTCCAGAGCAATGCATACAAGGTTGGTGCCATTTCTAGCAAAAATATTTCCTTTTCAACTTTGATGGCAGTTGTTATGAGCAAATTTTGACCTCCAAATGTTAGAATCCTTTTCCACCCTCCTAAATAGAAATTCATAATGAATATACAAATTGCTGTATATCTCTGGAATCAAAATGCCTGAGACTTACATATTAGGTGGCCAGTGCCAGAGAGTTCATCCAAATTACTCATCTTAGCAATGCAAATAGCTGCAAATAACTATTTTTGTAAGCACATGTATTCTATAACCCCATTGTTGATAAAAGTCTTTGCCCTGAAGCATCAACGTTTTATATTTCCCACAGTAATCTGGCAGGCATGCTGTTCTGCAACAGATGTAGGCTCTTTTTGTTTTCATAAATGCATGGTGCTTAGAACCAATATTTTTCTCACTATATTCTATATATTTCTGTTGGCTGTGACAAAAAATAAGAAAAGGAAGGAAACTTAAGGTAATCCTGTATAATTTATAAGTTACCGAGCTAAGCAGCCATGGGCTGTGGTAATTCTGGGCTGTAAATCATCATAAGTCCCCTGACTTGTGTTCTTATTCACTAATAAATCCTAATATGCCTACTAGGATGATGAGTACAAAGCTAGCAAGAACAGAGTTGTCATCACCCAGGGAACAAGCGAAGAGAAGTCCTCAGAGTAAGCAGAAACCTTCTACTTTCCTAGATGAAGTGTTGGAAAGCCTCTCCTAACCAGCACAGAGACTTCACAACCAACACAGGTGCAAGCTGGCATGGTAGACCATCCAGATCACATTACCAAGTCTCTGTGCTTTGCAAAAGTGGGTGATTTGCAAGTAGGTAAGCCATCTGATCATCATCTCTCACAGCTTGAAAAGTCTACCACTTCTCAATTTGTGGAAGCAACACTGGAATCTGGCCCCGTGCTCTGAACTCTATGCTCCGGGACTCTAATTCTGGACATTAGTTCTAACTTTGGCATGCTCTTCGGAATTCTATGGCATCACAATGCTCCCTGACCTTGATTTATTTGACTTTTGCATGGTAAATGCATGTCCCACACACTTCCCCAGTAACCCTATTCCTATTTCCTTGCTCCTTACCTGTTCTGCATATACAGCCTTTCTTGTTTCCTGCTCTTGTTTCTTGTTTCTGACCTCTGACTTCAGCACACTTCCAGCATATGCTTGATTCCAGCTCCTTGAAAAGTCTTAAACATAGTTGCCATATCCCTGTGTGCAGCTGCCAACTCCTTAATCACTCATCCTTACCCTTGAAATTGAAACATAAAATGTGGAGCATAAAGATCCATGACACTAAGTAGTAACTTAAGAAATGTTGAAGTTAAATAGAGTTCCTTGAGATGTTTAATTCAAATAATTTGATCTGTCTGAATTCTCATACAAAGTAGCCTTACACAAAAAGACCATAGCAAAAGGTAAAATACCTTTCTGTTTTTACACTTCTCCAAATGAAGCTCTGCACTACAAAATAGAATGTAAAGTACAAGTTTGGAAATAAAAAAACATTCAACAAAAATACAATTTTAAATGGCATGTTTAAATGAGAATGCAGTTGCTGCTTAAATAATTATTAACATGAAAATTAGATTGCATGGATTTAAAAATTACACATGAAATTGAAGGGACAAGACACATATCTAGCACTAGGGATTCTTTTGTTTTTTTCAAATGATATTGCAGGTGATATTCAATGAGGATAGCAACATGAACCTGCAGTGCTGAATTCAGACTCCAGTAAACCTGGAATAAAAATACACTTACTCTAAGTAGTTATAACTAGCTACAATTTATTTACTTTGAGTAGCACTCTATTTCTGCAGCACATGGAACAAATTAAATCAAATGGAGTTTACCACAGAAGCGTAAATCACAAATTGGCAGACCTGGCTTAATCTCATATATGTATGACTATTTTCTCTGCTCAGCATTTTATGAAATGAACAAAACTAGAACCTACAAGAGACAGGAGAAGCACTTAAAAAAAGAAGTAATGTTAAGCCTTCACTATGGCTGTTTGGTTGATCAAAAGATGCACCACAAATCAATTTTATGTACACTGAGGCTATGGAAGTACAATAAACTTCCCCAAATTCAAGGTCACTCAGTAGAGGCAAACTTTCAAAATCTGTTTATAACACTAGCTTCGTGTAAAACCAAAATGCCAAGGGATCTACAAAATGAAAAAAAAAAGAAAAAAATGGCAGGTCAAAAGATATGGCAAGATTAACTAAATCACCTGTTAGTGCAAAGACATCAGAATGACATTAAGCCAAACTTCTTGCAGTGGTATTTGCAAGGGGAAATCATAAAAGACAAGATGACAGCTGCAAACATGCAATCTAAACATAAGATTTAAAAAGGGGTAGGTCTTTCATTACATAGTTGCAGCTACTTTGTTGACTTTTTAACTCACTATCTCTCTTCCACCCTCCCTCCCTCTCTCTCTCCCTCCCTCCCTCTCCCCACCTTTCTTTTTCTGGCTTCATGAAAATTGTTATATGGTCGATTGTCAAAACTTAAATGGCCCTACCTTGAAGTTTCCATGTAGCTTTACCTTTGAAACCAGGAAGTACTTGACAAAATGTCAGGCAGCAGTCTACTTGGTGGACCTCTACAATCCAAGAACTTCTTATGTATAATAGGATGTGTAGAGACACTTTAAGAATAGCAATTACACTACTATAGTTGCCTTTACAGCAGGGGTTTCAAACTCACGATGACACATTGTCATCACATGATATGTCACAATTTTCCCCCCTTCACTAAAATGGGGGTGAGCATGGCCAGCATGTGACACATCCAGCCTGTAGGCTGGGAGTTTGACACCCCTGCTTTACAACAATGGTGTACAATATTTATACTAGAGCTGCATACAGATAATTCTCAATTTAAGACCACTTAGTGACTGTTCAGAGTTACAACTGACCTCAAAGAGATACTTACAACCTAGATTAGAGATTCCTACAGTTTTTTTCTCTCTCTCTCCCTCTGCCTCCTCTCTCTTTCACACACACAGAGATACCGTGGTCAAATGATTGCACTTTGTGCACTGAGCAAACAGCTGGGTACTATACTAGAATACTTCTGAAAATTTGTTGTCAAATTGTAATGAGTAAGGCAAGAAAAGTGTAACTTTCTAAGACAACTAGTGGATCACTAGTTAATTAATGCATTCAATTAATTCAATATTAGTTACATTTGCACTCACTCCTATTTTTTTTGTATGCTGCCCAATTATTTTTTAAAAATTGAGCCCCAATATAAGAACTTTTTGACCATGGCTGTTTGCCTAACACAGGTAAACAAAAAAACCTGTTTGGCTTTGATGGTTTAAAACCATCAAAATGTGTCATTTTTAGAAGTTACATTTCAGAAATCTAGTCTGATGAATTCCAGACTTTTTCTCACACTGCTAAATGCTGATGTTTGGCCTACCCACCCTGAACTGACTTGGTTTACAAAGAAATCATACAATTTCTGAAGATTAGTTAAATACTTTCCTTTTCCCTCAACCTTAAATATGGATATAATAATGGGTAGAAATAAGATATTGTTTCTGTTTCTCTGCCTTTTTGCCTATATTTTGTGCAAATTTCTTTCAAACTTCTCTTGATGGAGCTTTTGAGTGAATTCAGGAAAACTGCAAATAGCAAAAACAAAGGGAATGGAAGATAGGACATTGCAAGGAAAGACAGGACATTTACATATTGTCCTTGATCACCTTGTAATTACATAAACTGAAAATTACTAGCAAAAGGATTTCGCTTATGGAAAAGTTCTCTTTTATCAAACAGGAGTAGAGAGCTTTGTTTTCCTGCACAATAATGGGTTGCAGTTAACTTCATATCCAATACTATGGGGATATTATTACAAATGCTCCTTTCTTTTTAATAGGTAAACAATAACCAAGTTCTCATCATGCAGCTATTTACAAACACAATGCAAGACACCCAGTGTTAATATTATGCCCTTTAATGGTGTGTATGCTCAGAGCTCATATTTATCTTTAGAAGAGATAATCCTAAATCCTAACACAATGTTTTTACTTGCTCTGCTGTTTTATATTTCCCTGTGAATTGTACAACACTGACTGTAAACCAATATTGATGCTTTAATACTTCAATTGTTCATTATCTCTTGGAAACCCAGCTTTTATTTCTTCCATCATTTCAGAGACAGATGCATCCTGTATCCCAACAATTTATTCAGCAATTCAGGATGTAAGTTTTGTCACTAAACAGTTTGCCTCTGATGCCTCATAACTGGCCATTCATGGTTCACCCAGGACAATTCAAGGGGAAAAAATATTTAATGTAGTTCTGCTGATGTGCAAATTTATATTCTTATCACACATTCAGGATTTTTTGGGAAAACTCACTTCACAAGAAAAGCTCACTCAAGTCACTAAAGACCAGGGAGATATGAGGATTTTAAGGATTTTCAGGGCATTACTTCTGTCTAAAATCAGGGCTCCATTACAGTTCCACAGCATCATCAAACCAATCAGGAGGAACATTTTGCCAAGAAATTGAAAAATACCATATAAATAGAAATGGCCAAACAAAATGACAAAATGACTGTATTCGTATGTTCAAAGGAAGGGGAGCTATTTTCTTCTCTTTTAGTAAGGGAAGTGGGAAACAGTGTTGATTACTTCATAGACTACTGTAGCTCTACTGGAAGTACATTCAGTAACTGGAAAGTCTGAAAGAGGGTCATAGAATATTTGCCAACCACTGACCTTTTCAGTCCCAGGTTCAGCACAGCTAAGCAATAGTGGGCTAAAATTGTTATCAGCTCCAAAGCTATAAACACAGGGCTTCTGGGTAAGGTTCCAAGTCAAACTAGAGATCCCTGAAGGAACATGGAAGCATTGTGGTTGAGATTGATATTATTATTATTATTATTATTATTATTATTATTATTATTATTATTATTATTATTATTATTATTATTATTATTATTCACAAAAAATGACAGTGTACATAGCAAACGAAATAACTATGCTGGATTTCGTAAAACAAATCACTAGTCAAATACTTCCCAAGTGTTTAGGCCTGCGTGATGTATCAGCAGATTATGCGAGCAGATCCCTGTAAGGTGGCCTTCTGTAGCTGACCAATGGTGATTTTGTCAGCGCCAATTGTTTTTAAGTGCTTGCCTGGGTCTTTAGGCACAGCACCCCATGTTCCAAGTACCACTGGAACCCCCTGCACTGGTTTATGCCAGAGTCTCTGCAGTTCGATTTTCAAGTCTTGATATCTGGTGATTTTTTTCAAGTTGTTTCTCGTTGATTCTGCTGTATGGCAATGTTGACAATCCACACTTTTTTCTTCTCCACAATCATATCTGAGGTATTATGCTCCAAAACTTTGTCAGTCTGTATTTGGAAGTCCCACAGTAGTTTTGCATGCTCATTTTCAACACTTTTTCAGGCTTATGATCCCACCAGTTCTTTGCTACAGGCAGATGGTAGTTGCAACACAAGTTCCAATGGACCATCTGAGCGACTGTGTTGTGACGTTATTTGTAGTCAGTCTGAGCTATTGTCTTGCAACAGCTCAATATGTGATCAATGGTTTTATCTGCTTCTTTTTAGAGTCTGCATTTGGGGTCATCAGCATATTTTTCTATTCTGGCTTTGATTACATTTGTCCTAATCAGGCCTTCTGTCTCTTTCTTCAGTGTTCTGTTGGTCAGCCATAACCAGGTCTTTTCCTTATCTATTTTTCCTTGGATCTTTTCAAGGAACTGCCCATGCAGTGCTTTGTTACACCAGCTATCAGCCCGAGTTTGCATCGCTGTTTTCCTGTATCGATTCTTGGATTGCTGCACTTTGAGCAGCTTCCTGTTGTTGACCTCCATCAAAGCTCGTTCAACACTGTCTTTCACATAATCTGCCAGAACATGCTTTTCTTCTTTGACTATCTGCTTCACTTGCAAAAGTCTTCTGTCACTTGCTTTTCTGAGCAAATACAGCCTATCAACGTCACTTTGTGGGTGCAGTGCATAGTGTATGGTCATCAGTTTTCTTGTTTTCCTATCCAGGCTGTCCAGCTCTGCCTGTGTCCAGTTTATGATCCTAGAAGTATATCTGATGATGGATATGGCCGAGGTATTTATAGCCTTGATGGTGTTACTGCCATTCAGTTTGCTTTTTAGAATTTTTCTGACCCCTTGTGTGTATTCTTTGCTGGTCACATTTTTCACTTGCCCATGCTTGATATTGTCCAGCTGCAGTATGCCCAGGTATTTGTAGGCTTTGGGTTGGTGGCACTTGATGGCTTGTCCATTGGGCATTTCGATTCCATCACTTTCTACGATTTTTCCTTTCTTCAGTGCCACTGTGGTGCATTTGTCCAGGCCAAACTCTATGTTGATGTCAGTGCTGCAAATTCGAACTGTATTGGTCAGTGACTGGATTTTGATTTCTGATTTTCCATATAACATCATTTGTGAGGTGAGAGATTTTCTGAGAATTTTTAGCAGTTTGATAACCCAGGTTAGTTTTCTTTACAATTGTTGACAGGGGGATCATGGTGATGATGAACAGCAGAGATGACAAAGAATCATTCTGGAAAATCCCTCTTTTGATGTTGACTAGTCCGTAGCTTTCACTTCCAATGAACAGTTCTGTTTTCATCGCAGTTGTAGTGAAAGTGCCAATGCATTTGCATATTCTGATGACATCCAGGCACTTGATGATCCAGCTGTGTGGTAGTGAATCAAATGCTTTCTTGTAATCAATCCAAGTTGTATGCAGATTTGTTTTTCAGCTTTTGCAATTCTCTAGAAACATTTTGTCGATCAGGAGCTGATCTTTTGTGCCTCTGCTTCTTCGTTTGTTTCCTTTCTGCTCTATCAGCAAGATGTTATTTGCTTCTAGGTAGTCCTGGATCCTGTCAGCTATGATGCCAGTCAGCAGCTTGAACATGGTTGGCAGACATGTTATTGGCCTGTAATTTGCAAGTTTTGTCTCTTTTGCTGGATCCTTCTGTATCAAGTAGGTTTTCCCAGCTGTTAACTATTCACTGATGATTCTTGTCTGCAGAATTTCATTGAATTGTTCGACCATTTTTTTCATCCAGGCTGGTCAGGTATTTGAGCCAAAAGCCATGCAGTTGATCATTGCCAGGCGATGTCTGGTTCTTAACTTTTTTCACTCTGTTGCTTATCATTTCAGTAGATATTTCCAGTTGGTCCATTTTGTTCTTGTAGACTTTCTTTTCAAAGTCTTTGATCCATCCAGCAACACTTCTAACACCACTCAGTCTCCCACAGGTCTTTCCAAAACTGAGTAGTTGCCATTTTCTCAGGTTTTTCAATTTTCATATCTGCCTTCTAATTCAAACTCTGATAGTCTTTGGTCTGATTAGAACAATTGATTTTGTTTGTACTGGATGACTCTGGCTTCATATTTTTCTTATGTGCTGCTTCACAATTTCCAATGCTTCATCAATTTTTCTTGTGCTGAGCCCATATTTTTTGATCAGGTGTTTCTTGATCTTGCTGTTCTTCATCTTTTTCTCCTGCAAATTCTTTAAGTTGCTTGCATCTGCTCTCAGGCTCTTGATTTTGAACTCCAACCTGATTTTCCACTGTGGTTTTCCAGTCAATTTTCTAGGGGGCTGTGGCTGTTGAATCCCCAGTTCTTCTGTTACTATGATGGCTGTACTGTAGCAAGCTGATTTGTTTGTTCAATTGATGTTATCTGGACTTCTGCAAGTGCAGAATTCACATCTATCATCAGTGGTGCCAAATGTTTTCTGGGCATAGTTTTCAATGTTGGAAGTCTTCTTCTTTCTGCATTTGATGCAGCATGTGCCAGTTCTTGCTGCCTAGCTTTGAGGACTCCTGGTGTTTCAATGATGACTTCAGGCTCTTGCTGTTCCTGTTCTTGCAAAATATCTGCATTTTCTTCAAGTTCAGGCTGTTCAGTGGCTCCAGGTGTTGTTGGAGTATTTTCTGCCACCGCAGCAGTCTGCTATGTTCTCGTTTCACAATTATTCTATATTTCTTCAAGTTTAACTTCACTGAACACTTTGTTCCTGATGATGAATCATTGTTGATCGGCTAGTCATAATTCAGTTATCCTTGAGTCTGAGTATTTTTGTTTCCATAATTTGTACATCCTTTTTTGGTAGCCTCATTTTTCTGGTTCCGCTTTGTAGTAGCATTTCATTACAGTGCGGTTCTCTGATATAGTGTATTTCTGCCACTTCTGAGGTTGTTCAGCTTCCAGGCCCATGTCCTGGTTGCTTAGCTATGGGACCTGTGGCCTGTAGCCCACTTGTCAATGGATGCCCAGGTTCCCCAACACCCAATGTGGCCCTTGTTAACCCGGGTGATCACCGAGACGGTACAAGCTTCGTTTGGTTGTTTCACCATGATTCATTAATTTACATGGGTTGCTGGGTGCCCAACTACTACTACTACTACTACTACTACTACTTCTCCTCCTCCTCCTCCTCCTCCTCCTCCTCCTCCTCCTCCTCCTCCTCCTCCTCCTCCTCCTCCTCCTCCTCCTCCTCCTCCTCCTTCTTGATTTCACAGTCAGCCAGATATTCAGACTGCTTTTGGCATTTTTGTCTACTTATTGAGGCCTTACCAAGGACCTGGGATGGGCAGATCTGGATGTTTAATGGTGCTGCAGATATCCTCACAGAATGGAAGCTGTCCCAAGTAAAACTGCCTTTTGCAATTGACTGATAGAAAATTTGTCAATGACAATAAATTTGTCAGATGGTGCTCCAGTTGTTTTGGGATTGCACCCAAGGCACCAATTACTATTAGTACTACTCTTGCTTGCCATTGCCAAAGTTGTTCAATTTCTATTTTAAGGTCTATGTATTTTGTTATCTTCTCCAGTTCTTTTTCTTATACTATGCTGACTTCAGACACTGCTACATCTACCATCCAGACTTTTTTGTCTTTCTTTTCAACAATTGTTAAGTCTGGGATGTTATGTGGTAGGTGCCTGTGGCAGGTGCCTATCTGTTTGAATTCTAAAGTCCAAGAGCATATTCAACTTCTTCATTTTCTATGCCTTTCTCTATTGTATAATCCCACCAGTTCTTCCTTGGAGGCAAATGACATTTCTTTTTAGATGTTCCAATGCATCATTGTTGCTACTTTGTCATGCCATTGCTTGTAGTCAGTCTGTGCGATCTTTTTGCAATAGCTTACCAGGTGTTCCACTGTTTCTTCAGCTTCTTTGCATAGGTAGCACATACTGTCTGTTGTTGTCTTCTCTATTTTGGCTTTGTATGCATTTGTCCTTAAGGCTTGTTCTTGTGCAGCCAGAATTAATCCCTCTGTCTCTTTCTTCAACTTTCCTGCTCTTAGCCATTGCCAGGTCTTGTTATTATTTGCTTTTTTTTCTATTTTTTTTAATATACTTTTTTCTTGTTTTTAAGTTGGAATGTATGCTTTTGTTTTGTTTGTTTTTCTGCTTTGTAAGTTATATTTTAATGATAAAACAATAAATAATATTTTTTAAAGGTTACAAAGTCACTATAACAATAGGGGATCAAAAAGAATTGACAAAGAAACTATGTTGTAAGATATAGAAAAAATAAGAATATTTGGAATATTAGATATCACTATGACAGTGGTAATTTGGTATTCATCAGTAATTCATTCCAGAAGACACAACATATACTAAAACTGGTGGATACCAAGAAAACCATATGACTTACAGCGTGAATTGTTATTTCAGCCAGAAGAGATAGAGCATTACGAGGTAGATGACATTAGCAAATTCTTCCTTTCATATCGACTGACGGGACAGAGACAAATGCTAGGACAAGATTTCTGCTTCAAAATGCTTCAAATACCAAATTTGACAAGTTTTAAAGCAATTGAGTGCTGAGGTATGACTGTATGAATTGTACATTATCTATCTACAGTATGCACTACTAAAACTTTTGTTGACATGACATTTAACTGGGTGAAACATTGCATCATAGAGCAGCAATTTTTGAACCAAGGTACTTCAAATGGGATAACTTACTGACAAAATCTGGAACTCATGACTGACAAGGGAATGAAATTTGGAAAAGTTGTGGCTGTTAATTGCTACTGATTGTTGCTGGGTTGCTGAGATGCTCTTACAGTCATGGGATCTTCATTCTCAATGTTTCATGACAATTTTGCAATCAATTTCATAATTCCTCACTTCCTCCCCACCCAGCAGAAGTAATTTACCTGCCTGTTGGGGAAAGGAAGCAGAGCACTGATTTCTGCAAGCAGTTCTATATATAAGGTATTATTTACTAATTCTGAGAAGTCATAACTGGAGCTTTACACTGCTAATTCTACAATTTTGCCCTAAAGATACTAGCATGTAATGCTGGAATTTTTCTTCTATACTCTAAACAATCCCACATGTAGCACTGAGATAGGTCAATGTGATTAACACTATCAATAGACAAAGAATACCAGTGGAATTAGAAATGATCAACCATTTGTTTCAAAGTGTTAACTGATACACTCTTTTGATGCTCATAGGCTCCAAGATGAGAATGAAATGCAAGACAGGCATGATTTGATTGATTGCACCTGGAGGATTTCTCACCTCTTTCTCCTCTTATGGTACTACAAGGAATAATGAATTACAATTCAAAAAAGAAAGAAACACTGACATGAGGATTATGGCTAATTTTTCCTAATTGCACTTCCATTAAACAGCACAATACACATAAACCACACACAGTTAGTATAATTTGGACTCTGGCTTCTTTCTTCCTATTAAAGATTGCACTACACTAGGCATACTATATCTGAGATGCAGAATTCTAGACAACTATACAATTGTCCAAAATGATGCAAAAAGCTCCATCACTAACTTTATATTGAAGTAACTCAGGGTTAGGGTTTCCTAACACCATACAATAACAAAATATTGAAACTCTGAAAGTGCATCTTCCTCCCACTTTTCTTTTACAGCCCAAGGAACTAGGAAGGGTCTCTTTTGTGATGTTTGCCATCACATTTAGCTCTTTTCTGAGCTAAATTGCCTCTTATCTACCATTGCCTAATCTGTTGCTGCTCCTCTTCATTCTGCTTCTGAAGGACAGATCATTACATCTTACTTTGATAGTATGGTTGTCCAGAGTTTTACAACCCGGGCATAATAAGTTTAAATTGCACCAGAATTTTTCAGACAGTTCTCAGTGTTATAAAAAAACAACAACCCTACATTCACTTATTGCTAACCTAATTGCATTTCCATTAAACAAAAAATATTTACCTCAGTAAACATTTGAAAAAAATACATTCTTATGACATTTCCATTGTCTCACCTCCAACCCACCACAGAATAGGTTTTCCAGTTCGGACACAGTTTTTCCCTTCTACTTCCAATACAAGTTTTTCATTGCAAACAATCTATGATTCTTCCTTGGAGAAACTGATGATGACACATTCAAGGACTGGAAGCTACTCAGTTACTGCTCTCTACTTTAAATGATATAAATATACCTCCTTTCCTGTGCTCTTTTGCCCACCCTGGTCATTGTTTCTGGGACCACAGGAAAAGCTGGATCTCTGCTTTCTGCAGATGCAGCTAGTTACATTGTCCAGATCAAAATCCAAATAAATTGATGGGTTTTAGAAAAAAAGATTTACATCCTCCGTAGAGTTTACCAGAAATAAGAGGTTCATGATATGGCTACCTCCTTTCAGCAAAAACAAAACATCTAATGGCTTATTTTAGTAAAAATGAAAAAGTCACTTTCTTAACAGAAGGTACTTAGTCAAGACATTAAGCTTTTCAGCATACACACAGTATCCAATCATAGTTCACATTGCTTTCTTTCCATTCCAGTAAGATGGGGAGTGCTAAGATAATCTTGAATGCAGTTTTATGGTAATGGTTGGTTACTGATTATTGTTTACCAAGTTGTCAGTACATGTATGCTAATTAATCCTTTCCCATACAGCTATCAGACCTGGGCTGAAAACAGTTAGATATAAATGGTGTCTCTTGTTAATATAGAATACTTTAGAATAGAATACTTTATTAACCAAGTGTGATTGGGCACACAAGGAATTTGTCTTGGTGTAAATACTCTCAATATACATAAAGAAAAGGTACATTCGTTAAGAATCAAGAATCATAACGTACAACAGGGGTCCTCAACCACCGGGCCGCGGACCGGCACCGGGCCGTGGAGCACTCTCTACCGGGCCGCAAAGAATTTTTTTTTAAAAAATGGCGGCTTTCTTCACCTTCGGTGAATGCTGCTGGGATCGGGATCAAGGACACAAATGAAAGAAGGGGAGGGAGGAAGCAACCGAAGCCTGTCCTTCTCTCTGGGTCAGCTCTCTCAGTCGCTCTCTCGCTCCTCCACCAGCACAGGAAGAAACTGCTTCAAAGAAGCGGGGGGCTTTTCCTGTCGCCGCAGCTTCCCGAAGCGCCCGTCTCCCCCCCCCACCCCGTCCGCCCGCCCACGCGCACGCGCACGCGGGTTCAACCCAGTGTTCCGTTCTGCCTGCCTGCCTGCCTTCGTTAATGGTTGAATCGGAACAGCTTCGGCTGAGTAAAAGAGGCGAATAGTTATTATTCTCAGCCGAAGCTGCTCCCAAACAACCAGAAACTAAGGCAGGCAGGCAGGCAGGCAGGTAGGCAGGCAGAACGGGACACTGTGGATTGAAGCGCGCGTGCGGGCGGGGTGGGAGTGGGGGTGAACGGGCGCTCGGAATAGCTGCGGCGACAGAAACCCCCGCTTCTTTGAAGCAGTTTCTTCCTTGGATGGTGGAGCAGCGAGAGAGCAAGCCTCCTTCTCTTCTCCCCCGCCCCCGGTCCTTGCAAAAATTTTCTGCTTGAAACCGGTCCCTGGTACAAAAAGGTTGGGGACCACTGACGTACAACACTTAATGATAGTCATAGGGTACAATCAACAATCAAATCATACTAGGAAACAGTCAATATAAATTGTAAGGATACAAGCAACAAAGTTACAGTCCTACAATCACAAGTGGGAGGGGATGGGAGATAAGGAGTGATGAGAAGATTAATAGTAATAGTAGTGTACACTTTGTAAATAGTTGAACAGGACTAAGGGAATTATTTGTTTAGCAGAGTGATGGCTTTCAGGAGAAAACTGTTCTTGTGTCTAGTTGTTCTGGTATGCAGTGCTCTATAGCGTCGTTTTGAGGGAAGGAGTTGAAACAGTTTATGTCCAGGATGTGAGGAGTCTGTAAATATTTTCACAGTCCTCTTTTTGACTCATGCAGTATACAGGTCCTCAATTGAAAGCAGGTGGGTTGTAATTGTTTTTTCTGCAGTCCTAATTATCCTCTGAAGTCTGTGTCTGTCCTGTTGGGTTGCAGAACCAAACCAGACAGTTATAGAGGTGCAGATGATAGACTCAATATCTACAAATTAACACCTTCCCTAGGATTGCTAGTGAAATAGTTTTGTGTACACATGCACACACACACACACACACACACACACACACGATTCTTTTTATTTTTGAAGCAGCTATCTTGAGATTTGAAGCATGTGGCTGTTTTACTTCTCATATAGTCCTTTAAATGCACTATACATCTTTATAATTAGACCGTGCTAAACCAAATGTGCTAATTGGTTAAACATGCATCTAGGTTCTAAATTTGTTTTCTGTTGACTTAGGAATCAAAGGTTCCAGATTCTAGACATCTTGTAAGCATTAGAAGTATACAGGGAGTGGGATTCAAATTTTTTAACAACCAGTTCTATGGGCATGGCTTAGGTGGTGGGTGTGGCTTGGTGGTCTTGTGACTGGGTGGGCGTGGCCAATTTGACAGAAACCGAGCAAAGATGGACCGTATGGGAGAAAGAGGCATATGCTTTGCGGTGGGCAATGCTCACATGGAGACATTTCCTGGAAGGAAACCAAATCCCCTTTGAAGTATGGACTGATCACAAAAATCTGGAAGCCCTGAAAAATCCACGGAAACTCTCCGAAAAACAAGCAAGGTAGGCTCAATACTTTAAACGTTTTAATTTCACTCTCAAATATATTCCTGGGAGAAAGAACTTCTTAGCAGATGCACTGTCCAGAAAACCCCAATACAACAGTAAAAAGATTGAGGTTATAAAACCGATGATCCAACCGACCCAACTAGCAGCCAAAGTAATCACCCGGGCACAAGAGAAAAAAAATCATCCCTGACTGAAGACACAACGACGTCAATATTTAAGGAGGCTCTATTTAAGGCCGACTGGCTCCAGGTTAACAAAACACTTGTTTACTCAAAGATGGACTGGCTCGGGTAGAGAACAAACTTTATTTCCCTGCAAGCCAGAGAATGGACATCATGAAACGCTGCCACGACTCCAAAATAGCAGGACACTTTGGGTTTGTGAAAACTCTGCACCTCATCAAAAGACAATTTTGGTGGCCGTCCCTCAAAAAGGACATTGAAAGCTATGTTGCTGCCCCACCTGTGCTGCTGCAAAGAGAAGACAAGGAAAATATCCTGGACTTTTACAAACAGTAACAGATCCTTCTGCTTCCTGGAAAGAGATCTCTATGGACTTTATAGTGGAGCTTCCCGAAAGTGCTGGAAATACTGTCATTTGGGTTGTAACTGATCTTTTTTCCAAACAGGTTCACTTTATCCCATGCCAAAAGATCCCAACTGCCAAGGCATTGGCAAAGATGTTTCTAATACACATCTATCGCCTTCATGGAGCTCCCCAATGGATTATCTCAGATAGGGGTGTTCAGTTCACATCCAAATTTTGGCGGGCATTTTTAAACCTATTAGGCTCCACCCAGGGGTTGTGGTCAGGAAATCACCCCCAAATGGACAGATCGATGGAGAGGGTGAACAGCATATTAGAACAATATTTAAGATGTTTTATTAGTCATCAACAGGATAATTGGACTGACCTTCTTCCATTTGCAGAGGTAGCATACAATAACTCAGTCTATAGTTGCACGGGGTTCACCCCATTCCAGGTAGCCATGGGCCAAGAATTCAACCCCATGCCAGAACTACCCACTAAAGATCCTGAAATCCCCTCCCTTAAGGAGTGGATCGATAACTTACAAGCCATGTGGCCAGTGGTAAGATTATCTTTACAGGAAGCTAGAGCAGTTTACAAAACTCATGCAGACAAAAAACGTTGCGAACATAAACCTTTCAAGATTGGGGACCATGTATACTTGTCCACAAAATTCTTAAAATCATTACAACCCTCCAAGAAATTAGGACCAAAATTGATTGGCCCTTTCCCCATCTCCAGAATTATTAACCCCGTGACAGTAGAGCTTCAACTTCCAAAAACATTTAGGCAGATTCATCCAGTATTTCACTGTAGCTTGATCAAACCAGAGATCACTTCAAACCTCAGACCCCACTTCCCACACCTCCAACCCCCATCATGGTACATGGGGAACAACATTTTGAAATTAAAGACATCCTTGATTCATGCACTCACCATGGATCCACACAATATTTAGTAGCTTGGAAATACCTTCCTTCTTCACAAAATGAGTGGGTAGCCAAACAACACGTAAAAGCACCCACATTACTACGTAAGTTCCACCAAAAATACCCTGATAAACCATCCTGAATTGCAAATGTAATGCATGATTTTTGTTTTTTTCCAGGTAGACTTATCTGTTCTTTAAGGAGGGCAGGATGTCAGATCTGTGTATCTGTCATTTTTTCAGTGGAAGAAGAAAAGTGGGGGGGAGACTGATAAAGATATCCTTCTTGATGTAACCTGAATATATTTAATCTTATATTGAATTTGTATAACTCACACATGATATGATGGAGGGAGAAAAGCCAGATGGCCAGAACTATCACCTCTGAGAGGCACAGCCAGGAGATGAGAAGGTCACAAAAATTCCACAGTGAGATTGTACTTTGGGAATCTCTTGAATAGTTTGTTCTAACAAGAGGGGTGGGAAGGAATTAACATACTGGCTTTTGTTTCACTAAATACACATCAAGATAAGGGTAGGGGTTCTAAACTCCCTTATGTACCCCTGTATGCCTGAGAGACCTCAGACGCTGCTTTGAACTCCTACAGGAATTGTATCATCTCAATAAAGAATTCCTTTGTGATACGTTTGGATACATTTTCAGAAGTTCATTCTAGTTGAGTGAATGGGAAAAGTTATGTAGCCTGACACTATGCCTGTTCTTTTATACATATTTAATAGCAATAGAAAAATTATAGTCTGTAGTGACTGCTTTTCAACAGGTTCCTGGATTGCAGCCAGATGACAGGAACCCTGTTCATCTATGCCTCTTTTTCTGGTTGCGGAAGCAATCAACCAAAGATAACAGGCTGAAAATTTATCTGTTGTTGTACTACAAGCAGACTGTGACCAAGTTACTGGCCCAGCACTTTGACTTCAGATGGGATGTTTGTTCATATCAGAGAGGAATGTAATTGTCTGAAATCTATGAATTTCTAATTTAAGTATTTCTATTACTCGCATGCAGATTTCAGCACTGCAATAGATAGTGTGCACAGGAAAAGGAAAACCATTTTGAAGTATCTAGTGTGCATGTATGTTTTCTTTAAAATTCCTTTTTATACCATTACAGTCCAAATGTTTTTATATGGTTTAAGCAGCATATTTTTTAACATTTCCAATGACTACTTACGGAACATTCATACCCTTTCCTGTGGGGAAACTTTTAAGCTTCAATCAGTGCCTCAAAGTGCTTATTCTGGCATTTTAAATGGAAAGTCAGTGCAAGCAAATATCACACAAAGAAATCATGTCAAATAACATCACCGCTCATTTCTTTCCCTCTTGCTTATTTTGAAAATCTGTTTATCAGCTTTTTTTTTTTTTTTTTGCAACAGAGTTTATGTAAGAGACAATGTGACATTGTTGTTTCTTGTCTTTGCCATTGTGCTATATAAAGTGGAAGAGAGAGATTAGATAGCAGAAAGAAAAACACAGGCTGGAGGAGGGCGGCAAGCTAGTTTAGGCTGGTGGAGCTCCATTCATTTTACATGAGCTGTTTTGATTTACACCAGATGACAATGTGGTCTCATACTGCATTCAGTCAGACAGGAGTGTAATAAGACATCATTTGTCCTGTAGCAAGTACTCCTGAGGCACAAATGGGTTTTTATTAGACTTGAAGGTCAATGTGTGTGTGTGTGTGTGTGTGTGCGTGCGCGCGCCAGAATCATGTGGCAATGAAGTTTATAATATCTAAAAGGTCTTTCCATCACAGTTGGTGTAGATAAAACTGAACTACTATTTAGTTATGCCATCATTGTGATCAAGACCTGTCCAGACAGATATATCAAGAATCATAAAAGTGTGTGTAAAATGGCTAGCTCCAGATCAGTAGATGGAGGTTTTGTAGATACAAGACAGGAATGATTCATGCTATGTCCTTAAGTATATTTCTGTTCCTTTCTTTTAAAAAGATTGGCTAAGAAATTTAAAAAGTGGATTTTCAATTGTTTTGAATGCAAATTGGTAACAGGTTTCAATAATTTTATGAAATTTAAATATGCCTTGTCTGGTCTGTACATCAAAAGGACTGTCATAGCCAACTGATTTTGTGTAAGCGTGTGTGTGAATGTGTGCTAGTGAGTGAATGAATGTAGTTGTGGATTTATTTGAATGCTTTCTTAATATTACTCTAATCCCTATATTATTCCAATTTTACCACAACATTGGAAACCAAAGTTTCTCATTGAGTTGGAGATGGATGATGGTTAAAAGCTGACCCTCCTATTCAGTACCCTTTAGAAATATAAAAGAAAATGGACCAAACCATTCTTATATAGGGTTCAATAGCTAGCAGTGATTTTTGGTGAACAAGAATTCCTGGTTTGCAGGAACATCATTCATTACATACTATCTTGTTAAATATTCCACTGATTGCCCCCAAGAATATGTGATGGCATTCAAGACTGAACCATTTTATGTTCAAAATATTTTAACTAAACATCTATTTTTGGAATAAACAAGTTTTCCAAATCAATATAAATAAAACTAGCTGTCTTTGTTTATGTGTATGGGAGCATATTTCATGTTGCTAGTAAAGTTATTTATATATTTAAGGTTAGCCCTTTTCAGCCATTCAAGCAAGCAAGCGGACCAACCCTTACCATAGAAAATTGAGAGTTATGTTCTCCCCTCACTTTCTCTTTGCTTTGTAAATCCCATTTTGAGTAGTTCAGAGAACCGGCAAATAGCACCTATGATTGGACATTATGATTGGACATTACAGTATCCTTCCCCTGCCACACCCACCAAGCCATGCCCACAGAACCGGCAGTAAAAAAAAATTAATCCCACCACTACCTCACATATTATAAAGATTGATAGTGATAGTGAACAACTTGCCTCCAGAAGTTGTGAACAACTTGCCTCCAGAAGTCGTGAATACTCCAACACTGGAAGTTTTTAAGAAGAGATTGGACAACCAGTTGTCTCAAATGGTATAGGGTTTCCTACCTAAGCAGGGAGTTGGACTAAAATAATTCCAAGGCCCAACTCTGTTATTCTGTTCTGTTCTGATCATATTCCTGAGATAAATATTATCTTGCAGCTCTTTTAGATGATAAATCTAAAACTCTATTGGGTTCCAAAAAATACATGTGTCACATATGCACAATTTAAAAATTGGAGATTAAAAGAACAAGGCTGATTGTGGGTGTTGTTATGCAACTGTAAATAACATTGTTGGGTTGACAATATATAAACTACAAATATATATGTTTGTAGCTTTAAGGAAAAATACTGTAATGTATTATGCTGTGTTCTAGTTGGTTAATTATGCTACAAGTTGCCATAAGAGGGAGCTATAGATCATGGTTTAATTCTCTTTCTCTTTTTTTTTTTTTTCACTGATGATCTCTCTTGATACTGATAATGACTACGGACCGATACTGACTGACCCTGTTTATTTTGATATTCTGTTGATATCGAAGATTATCTGTTGTATTATAGTTTGATATTTGTCTGCTGTAAAAGACATGAAACCAGTAAGAAGACTTTATAACTGGATATTTCTGGACTGTTAAAAATGTGTATGACATGGACTGTTTATTGGACTGTGCTATTTCTTCAAGTAAACATTAACACAACTTGTTCAACTCTCTGTGGCTGTATATTTATTCATAACTGTTCTCATAAACTGTTTCAATGTGCATATCCTTTTTATACAAGGGTTACTCTGCACATATCCTAACAGGTGTATTGCCTATAAACATGTTTGAAGGGGACCTCAACTTGTAAATTGTCAATTCTAGCCTCAGCTGATGCATCAGAAGTACCTCTAAATTCCTATTTTAGCAAAGGAGTTATGATCTTTCTCTTCAGTTACTCTTTTTGTTCCAATAATTTTAATATTTTAAACAATTTTAAGCAATTTACATTTTTGTTTTTGATTGTTATATACCTCAAGTTCTTTAAGTTAAGAAACTAGGGATATAAATAAAACCAATATTCTTTCTTGTGTTGATGGCCATTTTTCCTGTACCTACATTTGGCAGATTCTGGGAAGACACTTCTTAGACTTTTAGTATAACAATATATATTATTTTCTAGTATTGGCCATACATCAGTTTGACCACTTACCAAATTCCCATTATCTGAATAAAATATTTAACTTTCCATGGCAATGGGTATCATTTCTAGGACCAGTGGAATAATACCTGACTAAGAACATAAAATTCCCATTTATAGAGATCATAGTAAATATGTGATTATAAGATGTCAAACAGAAGGTGTCAAACACACAAGGAAGCTTCTGTTTCTTCCTTTTGGTAAAATTGCTTTTGAGAAATTTACAAATACTTAAACCATGGAAACATGTGAACAGCTAGAGATAGTGCTTCTTTTTCACAATAGGAATATTTAAATATATAGATACTAAATTGCTATTTCACTTTATTATCTCAGGGCCACATTAAGATTGTTATTTTGAAGTTCTTCTCTTTTGGAATTCCTCCAAGCAGCAATAAATCTATTAATCAAGCAGATAGTACAGCTACCAGCATAAGGCATTTAGGCTGGATTTATAAGGATGGGAAGAAAGCTAAAGCTTTTTAAAGTACTTAAAATGACAAAGTTGAACAAATGAGGAGTGGAGTGATTTGACATGGGGAGATACAATAGGAAAGAAAATTGGCCCTGGGCATAGGCAGAAAAATGGAACCATAAATCACACAAGATACTTGTTTGTGTTTATCCAGGGATCCAGATGTTCTTCACTAAATGTGTAACAAGTTTAGAATTATTTTACACATAGTTAAAAAGAACTAAGAGCAAATGAGATTCCCCTAAATTATGTAGGCAAAACATATTCAGCTATCTTCCAGAATCCTTTTTGTTCCCTAGCATCTTCAGTGAAGCAATTAAATTGGAATTCCAAATCCAGCTGCCATAAAAAAAAGACTGAAAGACATAGTTTGGAGAAATATAGTATTATTTGGGTCTTGATATAGATTTAATTTTCTAACAATATTTCTCTAACAAAGGGCTAGTAGACTACAAAAGACTTTCTCTGACCCAGAAAGAAAATACAGTGCAATAATCCAGATTTGTATCAGCATTTGGCTGGCATGGATGCGTTTGATATCTTCCTACCAGTAATTGGTTTCTTCTATGATGTAAATCCACAATAACTTAAATTTATTGTTCTATATTTTTTTCTGGTTTGGAAAAAATGTTTTCTCACATTAAAAAAAGAATCTGTAGCAAGGACTAAAATCCCAAATTACCCTATATTCTTCTCATTTGTCTGCTTGCTTATTATACTTTAAATAGATGAATGTGTTCAATGATTTCACATAGGAATTGAACAGGAAAGGAAAACAATTGAATCATTTTGGATTCCACAACATGTGTATCCTTTGTCCAAGTAGAAATTTTGTACTTTTTACTTTCTGGAGATAGTCCTTACAGATATGCATGGAACCATGTTATTTTCAATTCTCAGACCATGTAATGTAGACTCAACTAATGAGTGGGTGGCTAATAACATGAGTAATCTTTTGCATTTTGGGAATTTGAAGCACAAAATGGGCAACGTCATGAGTACTTTGATACTCTTGAAATTTCTTTCTCAAAGAGTTACTTAACCTGGCTGTGGCTATTTTTGGCATATGACATTAAATATGCCATATAAAACATGCTATGGTCCTTGAACCAACAGAGATCACATATTCTTAATTCCATGTTAGATATCATTCTCTGATGTAACTATATAGTTCAGCAAATCTAATCATTAATTACCAGTTCCTTCTGGTAATGCTGTGGAGAATTCAACTTTCTTTCCTTTTCTAAACAAATATTTATACCTTTGTTTTTAATGAATTTCTATTTCTCTTCTAACTAAAATTGTATGCTTTACAAATGAAAGCACGTGACTTGTTGACTTCAAAAGAGAACAAGAACATATTTATTTGCTATTTCAACACCTTATTTTCTTCTCAGTAAATTGTGGTAATGAATACAGGAGAACAAAGGATAACAGTATGAGATTTTAATGCCAGAACTAGAATCCTTTGCTCATTTAGTGAATCCCAACATAGACTGCAAGGCTATAAACGTGGCTACATGGAAATATGGATGTGTGTGTATTGGGGAGGCAAATAACTGAATTTCTTGCTCTGTGATTGGCATCCCTGAAGACTTCAATTGACATAACTACTTAGCTAGCTAGCCATATATTGATAGATAAATAATGGATTATAGATGGGTAGATTGATAGATGATAAATAGATGACAGATAGATAGATGATAGATAGATAGATGATAGATGATAGATAGATAGATAGATAGATAGATAGATAGATAGATAGATAGATAGATAAGCACAAACATAAACTTACAGAAAGATTTAATCTGAGATCTCCCATTTTCTTATAAATAATTATGTACAGGGTTGAATTCCAACTACAGTTTCTCAATTACAAAGTTACTGGATCCTTTTACCTGCAAAGTAAAACCCACCACTTTTTATTTTTTTATTGGTACCAATGGGTTTTTTCTGCTGATGTTAATCAGGCAAATGCACACATTTTTCTAAAATGATCTACATATTTTTTTTAGGGAGGGATTGTTATCTGCTAATAAAATATGTTTTTTCTGCAAGCAGGTTGATAAGGAGAATGTTTTCTAGTAACTTTTTCATTCAAACAAATTGGGCCTACTGCCTGGCCTCCATTTAACTGGCAGCAAAGTAATTACATGCTATGTAATGATATGTGTTCCTTTTTGAAAGTGGCCGCAGGCTACTGCTTAAAAAAGAGAGAAAAAGAGTACATTCTACTCTGGTGCTGGCTAATGCTTTGATTTTTGTTTGTACTTTCTTCATCAGCAATTCTCTTTTATTTTCTCAGCCTTTTTTTAAAAAAAAACAACAACCCACAAACAAAACCTTACACCACTGGGAAGCAAAGATATAGAGGGAGGGCTACGAAGAAGGCAAGGATTTTGCTGCTCTTTTGGTTAAACTAATTTTTCCTAAAGTATTTTGTTTTTGTTTTGGGAAGGGGGAGGGAGGTCAAGTAGCACATTCTTATCCTTCTTTCCTATAGCTCCCCAATTGTATATTTTAAAATAACTTTCTAATAGGACTCTTATGGGGGCTTGGCATTAACAGCTGAAAGGGAAAATAACAGGGTGAAGGAAAAAGAGAATGAACTGCCTGAACAAATAAGTTTGTAGACAAGATTATAATGATGCATACACAAGGTCACCTGGATCAGACTATGCACTCTTTAAAATTGCTTAAGTACTCTCCAGAACCAGAGTCAGGGCGCCAAAATTAGAGACAAGGCTTATGTCTATGCAATTAGGGTGCATGACTTAAAAACCAAACAAAAAATGTAAATAGCAATTGTAAAGGAAAATGCAGAGCATGGAAAGTGGCAAGGAGGCTTAATCTTTCTTTGTTGTGGTTAGGAATTGGATTGTGGCAAATTGTGGTAGGAAAAAAGTACATGCAAAATCATTCAAGATTCAGTCTCACACATTTGCAGACAGAATTGGGAAACTGTTGCCTGAGACTTTGGAACACTTCTGGCATTTAGTATATTGAAAGATAAAGAGCATGTTGCCTTTTGCACTGCAAAACCATTTTCAGAATCTATCCAGAGTAGATTGAGTCAACATTTTTAATCCATAATTTGAAATTTTAAGGAGCAGAGACGTAGAATCACAGAAACATAGGAGCTGTGGTGGCCCAGTAGCTAGGATGCAGTACTGCAGGCTATTTCTGCTGACTGCTAGCTGCCAACAGTTGTGCAGTTTGATTCTCAATGGCTCAAAGTTGTCTCAGCCTTTCATTCTTCCAAGTTCAGTAAAATGAGGACCCAGATTGTTGGGGGAATTATACTGACTCTGTAGACTGTTTAGAGAGGGCTGTAAAGCACAGTGAAGTGGTATATAAGTCTAAATGTTATTGCTATTGGAACAGATCTTGGAGGTCTTCTCTCCCCAGATACTCATGCCACCCCAGACAAATGAATATTTGTTTGAAAATGTCAAGTTTGAAGCTCCTACAGGTCCACGAGACACTAATGACTCACTAATTCTCATGGTCAAGAAATTCCTCCTTATTTTAAGTTTAAATCCTCCTTTCTAAAGATTTCATCTATGTTGATAATCTCTCTCTCTCTCTCTCTCTCTCTCTCTCTCTCTCTCTCTCTCTCTCTCTCTCTCCAAATACAATCATATCATTTTTGCAAAATTTAGCACTACAAAAATTTGTTTTTAGTAATTATATGTGGTTATCTGAAACTTAACTCTATATATTCTCTCCAACAATTGAATGAAAAATGTTTTGTTCAATGTATGGGCTCCTTACGTATACACTGTTATGACCTAGGTGGTCAAAGCAAGGCAGGCCTTCAGAGAGTCCTTTATTGTCTTCAAGAAGTGTTCAAAGAATGGTCCAACAATGACCAGTAAGGCTCCACCCCGTTCTACCCTGAAGGCATTCTACCCTCAGTCTCCCAAACAACAGCCCACATATTCTCATGAAAGTCCACAAGGCAAAGTTCATGTGTAAAACAAATGGCAGTTCTCAGGGTAAAGACAAGGTTCAAGACAAAGGCAGCTCTGAAGGTAAAGCAAAGCAAGGGGCAAAAGCAGTCCGAAAGGCTAGAGCAGGGCAAACTGCAGTCCTCAAAGCAAGGCAAAAAGGCACAAGTCAAAGCTGGGGGAGTATAAACCAAAACAAACAATTGTTCCTGGCAAAGACTAACTCCCCACAGCTTCTCCTGAAGTCACTCCACTCCAGATGTTCCTTGTAAAGCAACCTTCACCCAAGTAGCCTTGCAGCCCTTCTCTGAGCTTGCCTACATTTCATTCTCTGTGCCCTTGGATTGAATGGAGGAGGCAACTGTTCCTCATCAAAGGAGATCTGCTGCCTTTCAGCAGTACTGTCTGTCAGCAGCAGATCCTCCCCTGTGTCTGTAAAGGCAGGCAGCTCTCCATTTGATTGACTACCTCCCCCAATGCCTGAGGGGCCAGGGACAGCCTCATCCTCAACCTCTGGCATCTCCAAACATGCCAAGGGAGACTTGCCATCCTGTTGGATGGCCCTGGTTCCACTCCTCTTTCTCCTCCTCTGAACCAGGCTCCAATGGTGTCATGACACACAAGTAGAAGAGTGAGTCTGAAGCCCAATAAAACTATTGATCAGTATAGGATTTTGTATTGGGGAACACTAGGAGTTTTATCATTGTTTGTAAGCTGGCCAGAATTATGGCATTTCAATTAAATATAATTAAATACATTTGTGAGGATGTTATTAACAATCTCAAACTTGTCACTTCTATGGCACAATTATTTGCATTATTTCACATAGGGAAGAGTAAAACCATTGAGGTATCTCTGTAGTTGATAGAGATTAGCAAAAGGCAGCATAAAGCTGAATTAAACAAAATATTGTACATAACAAACCAAACAGATGCCACCATTCTAAAGTGAAAAGTAGCAGCAGATGTTATCATAGGCTGAATTGTAAAACTGTTAGCTCTGTGAAATGATGTGTACAATGATATGTTAGAAACAAATACAAGACTATTGTTATCATGTTTTCAAGATAATAGTCAAGAGTTGTCAGGACTAGACATTAAAATAGTTGTTTGTCTTTTATTTGAGTTTTTCATGTGGAATGGCTTAGAATTTTAGTTGTTTTATAAAATGAGTAGTATATAATGCTTAGATTGCTTCATCTTGAATAATTTTGTTGCAAACCACTTGCTATGTTTGCAGTATGGATAGGAAACAGACTATGGGTGTTATTAAGGTCACCAGATTGTTAAGTAGTCTTTTATTATATTTGTTTGCTTTAACTTCCAGATTTTCATTTCATAATTTAAAAAAAAAAATCTAAACTTATTATTCACCATGACTTTTGGGGAAAATGTTGCTTTGATTATTGACCCAAGTAGAACTTCTAAAGCAATGCCCCCAACAAAGGAAATAAAGGACCAATTTTGTTTGTTTTTGAGATGTGAGTATGATGAATGCAGAATTTGTGTGGTATAGTGGTGATTCATGTGTAAGAGTAGCTTGGAATTCTTGTGTTATCTGCTGAAATTGAAGTTTTCTAAACTTTACACCCTGTTACTGTTTTTCAGTTTCTTCTTTAGAAAACTGAGAGGATAAGATAGATATATATGGAAAACAATAGTTCAATGATAGAATGTATATATACTTAGAATAAAAAAAAAATATTATTCAATTCCTAACATTTTAAAGGATCAACAGTCTGACTTGGTCCAGAAACCCAAGGAAAGTGTTTTCACTGTGTATCCTGTATGATGTCCAAGAAGAAAAAGAAAAAGCATTGTGAATCAATCTGTACAACAGATGTATTTGCTATATGCATTTATGTTTGTTGTGTAATTATATACTTACATCCACACAAGTTCCTAATGCAACTGAAAAACCATCATCAATGATAGATATAGAAAATATTATCTCTATTCTGTTAACTTCTGCCTATACTTTTCTACCCACATATTCAATTATTTTGTTTAATGGCCCTTTCTTTGTTTATTATATTACATCTTGCCAACACATTATAGCCTGAGACCTTTGAGAAAGCCAGAACAAAGTTATTTGTATCTCTGATCTACCCACTACTAACACAGGACCATTGAAGAAATGGGATATAATTAGTTAAAGGTGCAGATGAACCAGTGAGTGAAATTGTCATTAATTCTAGAGATTAGTAAACAAAATTAAAAGCAGTTTCCTGGATTGTCACCATAGTGATTCATCTCAGTGTATTATTGGAATGTTTTATTTAAGCAAGCTTCCTCCACCCCCTTTTAAAAAAAAACCAGCACCATGACTGTGAAAAGTGATATCTATTAATAGTTGTAGCAGTGCAAGCTGATAAACCAGTAATGATTTCCTGAAGCTATAAACATGGAGTTCATTGAAATTTGAACTAATTAGCCATCATGTTTCTGTAATCATTTGGTGCTGTATTCTTTTGAATTTATGAATGCACAGACTGTGTGAGAAGTTACTTTCATCTTATTGTTCTTGGTATAAAATGGCAACAGGTGCTGTCAACTTAGCTACATACTGAAGTGTATGGTAGATGGTTTTTCACCACCTAAAAATCAATACAGATGTTCTGTAGATTGTAAAACCATAAGAGTAACTGTGTTTAAGATTAAATTCAGGTAACCCCTCCCCCTGCACTGAATTCCATGACCAATTCTTCTACGATAGCATAGCCATTTAGAAAAGCTAACTCTTCAGTGGTGCTCTTGAATCCAGATAAGGAGACCTGAGAATGAAAATGTACCCAATTACACTCCTTGACTGCTTTCAGTCTGTTTGGTGCTTCATTAATTTAATGTTTAACTTTAAATTGAATCAGATTAGTTTTGCCCTGGCTTGCCACTCTGTCCTGAGCATGCCTACTTTTTGATATTCAAACGGGAAGCACAACTCTCAACCTGAACACAATCGCTTGATCAAACAGAACAAAGCTTCCATTTGAACCATTATGTCAATCAAATAATTTCAGCTAATAAACTGCAAGGGTCTTTGAAAGACAAATAAGCAAGACCCTGAACAGATAATACCAACATATTATAATTTAGTGTACTGGTATTCTTGGATTTAACTGTATTAGCTGGGAGGCAGGAATCTTCTATGGCTTTTCTGCTCTTTTAAGGAGAGAGACATATTGTCTATCGCCCAGTTTTCAGATCAGTACGTCTTCTACAACAATCCTCCTTTCTCTCTACTTATATGAACTCAATGGATAATAGTATAAACCAGGAGTGTCAAACTCATGGGGTAAGTTTGACATGGAGTGTCCGGCCCATGGGATGCTTAGATCTGGCTCATTGGGCTTCCCTGGAAACCATGAAGGACCAGCCCGCAATGCATCTGCCACCCAAAACGGAGCTTGGGAGGACTGTGCGTGGCCCTTCCAAGCTCTGTTTTCTCTGGCAGAGGGTTTCAGGAGGCCATCGCAGCCAAAAACAGAGCTCACAAGCCCGTTTTTGCTGGTTTCAAGCTGGCCACATCCACCCTAGCCATGCCCACTGAAGGTCAAATACAACCCTGATGTGGCCCTCAATGAAATTGAGTTTGACACACCTGGTTAAAATCCCTTTCTTTATAAGGAGATATCATCTATTATTCAATTAGATCTAGATTTGAAAATTGTTACTCTCCTGTTGGCATGAAGCACTTCTCTCTTTATCTCTCTCCCTCCTTTCATTTTCTTTTCTTTCCCTATCTAAGTAAGTTGTCACTTTCCAGTATTTTACATAAAATGTCATAAGTATATGTATTGCGTAATTTAACTAAATAGAAATAAAGAAATATTATAATTAATTTCTATTCATTATTATATCCAGCATAATATTCTTATTAAATGCACTTCAGTTTTTTTCTTGGGAACGGAACACACCAGGGTAAATTTTAGAGGAAAAATCAAAAGTATATCATCATGGTGTGCCAGTACATTGTATCTGCCACCAGGTTGAAGGGGTGGGTGGGTAGCATTTGTGAGTCCCCCACAAATTCCTCAAACTTCCAATATTAAATAGTAATGTCCTTACCATTTGTGAAATTAAATGAAAGAAGAGTAAATGGTAAAGAATGGGAGGGAAAGAGGAGAAGAAAGGAAGGAAGGAAGGAAGGAAGGAAGGAAGGAAGGAAGGAAGGAAGGAAGGAAGGAAGGAAGGAAGGAAGGAAGGAAGGAAGGAAGGAAGGAAGGAAGGAAGGAAGTGAACAAATGTGGCTTGACATTTTGAAGTGGAGATGATAAATATATACAGGAAAGTGAACTATAGTTTTAATAATGAATGAGAGAACTAACATTTATTTCAATAAATATGAACTGGGTTGATTTTTATTGTGAATGTTATACCACCTATATTTAGCATGAAGAGAAGGAGAAATTTAAAAAGTCAGAATTTATGTGATCAAGGGAAAAATTATTCTGATAAAAGACATAAATGGATGGATTGATAGAATAAAAATAATATTTTTAATGTATTGGACTGCACCATATTTTTGTAGAAGAGGACTAAGACAGCCTTCTGTTGGAGATGTAATAAGCATCATGCTTCTTTAAAACACATGCTTTTACAATATCCTATACTTAGGTTTTAGGAGAAATTAATGGACTATATAAATATGATTATGTGACCAAAGCTAAAAATTTCAGAGGGTAATATTCTCTCCAGAAGGCTAGTTGTTTGGATTTGTCCCAGAGTGCTGGGTGGATTTTGTTGCTGAGTTTGAGATGGAGTGTGAGTAGGTCTCTGTTGGTTTGGTCTAGTAGGAATCTTTTCTTGTGGAGTTTGTTTCTGATTAGGGCTAATTCTGCTCTTTTGAGGATCCTTTCAGTGGCTGAAGTTTTGGAATGGAATTTGAGTTGGAAGCATGTGGGGATCAAATTTTTGTCTCGGCAATTGCATAGGAACCCCCAAATGCATCCCCACTGAAAACATTATATTTGGAGTTGAAGCTAGCCTATATATGCACTTGAATAATATTTACATTACATAAGTATAGATAGAAGTGTAGCTGTTAACTGTTATAATGATAGATTACACTTTGTCTCTTTTTGTCTTTTTACTGTTGGTGAATTTTTTACTTTCTAAAGCATTTTTTATGCTTTTCTTTCTTTGAGAATGTATTCATTTGCATTGTAATTATCTCTAGGTTCTGTTCTTTTTCTGCTACTATTTTAAAAGTAAACCAATAATGGATAGATGGGTAGAATAAGATAAGAAACTACATAAAAAGGATTAGACTATTCAAAAATCCAAGAAAGAATTGGAAATATGACTCAAATCAAGTCTGTTGTAAATTGTTATGAATATGTGATATAAACATAAGTTTATTCATACATTCACACACACACACAACAAATGGATATGGATCTAAAACTATGATTGATATTTTTGCTTCTGGTGAAAGACTGAAAGTATCTAGAGCAGAAGGTTATTTGGTAGTGTCAAGAGTGGGCCTAAGGAAAGGGCAGGAAAGGCGGAGAAGGAAACAAAATGACTGCAAGCAGAAAAAGTTTGAGCCCTTCCTCTTTTATAAGCTGCCCAGAATTGTCTGACTGTGAGATGAGTGGCATATAAATTTAATTAGTAAATAAATAAATGTCAAAATATGGAAAATGATTATTGTAAAGAGTCTGTTTTTCCCCCACCTAGTTATATGTAAATGCTATAGCAGTAGAAACATAATATGAGTGTGGGATAGTTAAGAAGGGGGAAACAGGTTTTAAGGTTAGGAATTGAATAGGTATGAGTATCAATGACCAGGATAAAAGAAGTATGTTGAGGAGGTTTGGTTATAAGGAGAGTGAATGAAGACTGAATAGCAAAACAAGTACATAAAGAAGAATGACTCATTGAAAGGAAGAAAATTATAAGTCGGGTAGAATTGACAAGAGCCTCCAAAGCCAGGAATTGAAAAGTTTAAAGAACAAAAGGAAGTTTATCATCTGACCTTCAAATTTTAAATTAATAGTGCCCTGATTGCCTGCTTGATAGGCACTTCTAGCTTATTGATACAGCAATTGAAACAGAATCAGGATCATATATTGTATGTTAGACCTTTGAAGTGTATCTCAGCTTAAATGACTGAGAACCAAATAGTTTGCACACATAAAGCAGCCTCATGTTATATATATGTGATATATATATATATATATATGTGTGTGTGTGTGTGTGTGTGTGTGTGTGTGTGACATATATATATACATATACATATATACACATACACATACACATACACATACACATACACATATACATATACATATACATATACATATACATATACATATACATATATATATATAAATATAAAGGTCCTGGTGTAGTAATGAATCAGTTTTATTCTGCCTAACTAATTTTATTGGGTTTCAATATGTCTAATTATGTGAGTTTATATTCAAAATATGTGAAGAAACTTTCTGGTTTTTTGGTCCACAGATGCTTCCAGATGTTTCCCACTTATTTTAAGGACAATTTAACCAGTCTAAGATGGGGGGGGGCATGGAGGAAGGGAAAGAGATATGCCCTGAACAGTGTGAACTTTTCATAAAGTAATCAAAATGTTGCCCTAATTTGTTAGAATTACATTTCCACAGCCCAAAGCAATTTCAAGAAAGATTTATTTTGGAGACTACCAATCAAAAAGGGAAGCACACATAGCAATATGTGATTCTTGCACACATACCCATAAAACACCCTACTTCCCTAATATGCTTCTATGGGCATCTGTGGTGGCCTTTATGCTTTGTCTCAATATTTTTATAAGTAAAGGTAATCTGAAACAGATTATGGGGGAATCTGTCAGAAAAATAAACAAAGAATGTCTGGTCTGCTCTGTTGATGACTGGAAGTTGGGCAGCTGTGTGTAGGAGAGGTTATTGATTTGTGTGTTTGTGTGTGTGTGTGAGAGAGAGTGAATGAGTGAGTGAGACAGAGATATTTCATACACTTGTGGTTTTGTCCAGTCTGATCAATGCTGGCCTTGTTTCTTAGGCTCTTGTTGATTTCTCTCTCACACTTTTAGAATTGTGGGCGCCAATCACCAACTATATGGCAGTCTGCCACATTGAGGCGAGATGGAAACATTCTTGGATTTGATAAACAGAGCAGTGTTTAAAACAGATATGTTAAAGCACTGATGCTCATAACAAATCTATGTGCATCGAGAAGCAATAAGAGAATCTGTCTCTTTTCCGGACAGCATAAAAATATTTAAAGCTTATAAAAAATCTAAATCTCTTCACTTGAAAATTTACATGATTTTGTAATTCAGATATGGTTGTGCCTATTTAAGGATTTTACTTAAGAAGAAGCAGCATTTTAGCAATATAAAATAAGAGAACATGAATATGATGAATCTTTGCTTGAAAATATTACTTAGGGACACGTTGATCTTGGCAGAGGTAGTTATTTGCCTTGAGTAGGAACTTTACATCCCAGGTTTTATTCAGCAGAAGTCTACTAGATCCACTTTGTGTTGGTCATTGGGACCAGAGATTTAATTTTCCAAGCTTTTGAACATATGCTGGAGCCCATCTTCAGGGAACATCTCTCCACCAGAATGTGTGCTTTTGGGCTATTCTATCTGTAGTGTTAGGGATACGGTGGCTCAGTGGCTAAGATGCTGAGCTTGTTGATCAGAAAGATCAGCAGTTCAGCGGTTTGAATCGCATAACGAAGTGAGCTCTCGTTGCTTGTCCCAGCTTCTGCCAACCTAGCAGTTTGAAAGTATGTAAAAATGCAAGTAGAAAAATAGGAACCACTTTGGTGGGAAGGTAGCAGTGTTCCATGCGCCTTCAGCATTTTGTCATGCTGGCCACATGACCACGGAGACATCTTCGAACACCACTGGCTCTTTGGTTTTGTAATGGAGATGAGCACTGCCACCCCGGAAATGACTAGCACATATGTGCGAAGAGAACCTTTACCTTTATCTGTAGTATTTATGCAATGCCTGGTTGTATGTGTCTTTTTATTTGTTGATTGATATCAATCAATCAATCAATCAATCAGAATAGCAATAGCACTTAGATTTATATACAGCTTCACAGTAGAGCTGGAAGGAATCTTGGAGGCCAGCTATTAAATTGTTTGCTGTTGTTTCCTTGTGCTGTCAGTTGTCTGAAATTGGGCTCCAGTGTAAGTCCAAAATCTCAGAAGACTAAAACTCTGGTCCCAGTAACTGACCGAGATTGAATCCTGCAATATTATTATGGGTGAAGAAAAAAAAATGCATGCAAGACAATGTTTACTAAAAAAAAAA